>NC_073693.1:278936867-279032051 GCF_029784155.1 Uranotaenia lowii | reverse complement strand
TTACCGGTATTTCGATAACCACAGACTATCTTCTTCAGTGAGCGTTTTTGATTATCGAAATCGAAAATGGTATCTGAACTTTTCTAATACCGTGGTTTCATTAAAGGGAATTTTTCGATTGTTTTGATTTAGTAGAATGGTTTAACCAAGTAGGCTCACAACACATATAAGACTTTAATTTTTTTTTGTTCAATGAATTGCACGTTTTTTTCCTTAAAATATATCCACACCCAAAATTCAGCCTCTGTGCCAATGGCGTGTAGTCAATTTCATAGCATCATTGGTACAAGAAGATAACGCGACCGGCACTGATTCGATTTGCGCCCACCGGCATTAGCCTCCCAGCGCAACCGAATTGCATATGTCTGAATGAAACAAAATAAAAACGTTTTCGCGTCCCTCCCCATCGCATCACAAGCCGAAGAAGGATGGAAATAAATACCGGCCAACACCAGGCAGCCAGCGAACCGAGCACTGTGCGTGTGAATGTAGCAAAAGCAACAACAAAAACATCCTTCTAATTCAATCTACTGGCAAACACGGCTAAGCTGTGCGTGTGTATGTAGCAAAAGCAACAACAAAAACATTCCTTCAATTCATTGGCAAACAACACCGGCCAAGCTGCCCGGCTTTAGCAGCTGTGTATATGTAGCGTGTGTATGTAATAGCAGGCAGTAAGCAAAGCACAGTTCTCATTCAATGGGTTTCCCGTTCCTTCACTCCCGTTCCCTTTCCCGTTTCCACACCCACAATTCAGCCTCTGTGCCAATGGCGGCATCATTGATACAAGGCATCATTGGTACAAGAAGATAACGCGACTGGTGCTGATTCGATTTGCTCCCACCGGCATTAAACTCCCAAGTGACCCGAATTGCGTATGTCTGAAATGAAAGAAACAAAATAAAAACGAATTCACGTCCCTCCCTATCGCATCACAAGACGAAGAAGGATAGAAATAAATACCGGGCAACACCAGGCAGCCAGCGAACCGAGCACTGTGCGTATGAATGTAGCAAAAGCAACAACAAAAACATCCTTCTAATTCAATGCCTTCAATCCACTGGCAAACAACCACGGCCAAGCTGTGCGTGTGTATGCAGTAAAAGCAACAAAAAAAACACTGCTTCAATTCAATCTACCGGCAAACAACCACGGCTAAGCTGTGCGTGTGTATGTAGCAAAAGCAACAACAAAAACATTCCTTCGATTCACCAGCAAACAACCAACGGCCAAGCTGCCCGGCTTTAGCAGCTGTGTATATGTAGCGTGTGTATGTAATAGCAGGCAGTAAGCAAAGCACAGTTCTCATTCAATGGGTTTCCCGTTCCTTCACTCCCGTTCCCTTTCCCGTTTCCATCAAAAGACAAAGGAATGCATTGAAAGAAGGCCAAACGCCGGGAAGCCGCCGTTGTGCGTTTTTTTTTGTGATTGATCGGTGACAGAAAGCCTATGACAAATATCCCTCATCCTGCATGAAGCGTGAATAGTACACTGGTTAAAAAACCGGACTGGCAAGACGCTTTGATTGGTAATTTGAGTTCGATTCTCTCTACGGCGCTGTGGTTTTTATTTTAATTTTCTTGTTTCTGGGATGAATTATCCAATAGGAAATAAATCCCATAAAATGTTTTTCTTGTTTCGCTTGAATGTAGTGGTCATCATTTTGGTTTGGAGCCGAGTCCTTATGCCAGTTACGGTTTTTCAAACATATCGTTTTCGGCACAGTGCACATTTCAGCGCTTTATCGGCACAGAGATATGCTAAATAGGCACTGGATTTTTGCAACCTCTTCTATGGGTGCATCTTAAGACAAAGGAATGCATTGAAAGGAGGCCAAACGCCGGGAAGCCGCCGTTGTACGTTTTTTTTTGTGATTGATCGGTAACAGAAAGCCTATGACAAATATACCTCGTCCTGCATGAAGCTCGAATAGTACACTGGTTAGAATGTCGGACTGGCAAGACGATACAACTGGTGATGTGAGTTCGATTCGCATTACAGCGCTGTGGTTATTATTCTTATTTTCTTGTTTCTGGGATGAATTATCCAATAGGAAGGGAAATCCCATAAAATGTTTTTCTTGTTTCGCTTGAATGTAGTGGTCATCATTTTGGTTGGGAGCCGAGTCCTTATGCCAGTTACGGGTTTTCAAACATACCGTCTTCGGCACAGTGCACATTTCAGCGCATTATCGGCACAGAGATTTGCTAAATAGGCATTGGATTTTTGCAACCTCTTCTATGGGTGCACTGACCATTAGACTGAGTCGATTTGGAGTCATTTTTTAATTTCCCAAACCTTTGGGTCTAAAAAGCTTCGTTTTGGTTTAACATTCATAATTTTTTGCATAATTTTAAAGTAATGTTTACATGAGAAAATTTGAACTTTTAAGTTTGTATGGGAAAATTGAATATTTTGTTCTGAAAAATCAATATCATTTTTGTTTCTTCTGTAGAACCAAGCCTGTTAATGGATTTTGTGTTAATTTATAAATTTTCTTAAGGAAATCTTCCGCTGAACAACTTTGTTGAAGACCGTAACTTCGTATCTTATTAGACAAAAACGTTATAAGCTGTTTAACAGGGGAATGTCTTTTGGCAATGAAAAACTATAAATTCAATTGACATAACTGCTGGAACCTCGTGAAAGTTTCATGCAAAGTAGTCATGCAATACCTCGCTAGGCACCCAGCAGTGATGTCAATTTAATTTGGTTCTACAGAAGAAACAAAAATGACATTGATTTTTCAGTACAAAATATTCAATTTTCCCATACAAACATAGAAGTTCAAATTTACTCAGGTAAACGTTACTTAAAAATTCTGCAAAAAATAATGGATGAGTTTTAAACCAAAACGAAGCTTTTTAGACCCCAGGGTTTGGGGAATTAAAAAAAACCCAAATCGACTCAGTCTACTGACCATACTGATTGGACACTTGTATAATTTTTCCAGCAGTACGTTATATCGATTTCAGAGTGCGCATCGATCGCTTTTGATGAGTGTTTCCCCAGTTGGAAAGTGCAAAGTAAAAATTTGAAGCTAACATTTGAGCTCATTGCAACGCCAACAAACTACAGGTCAAATTTTTCCGAAACGGGTTAATGAACACAAATTTTCTATTTGTGTTACTATTTGTAGAAAACTCTTAGAAAAAATATCTTATCGTGAAAGGCTCATAATGGGCTTATTAAAGCACCTTCCCATGTCTTTCTTTCTACGCACTCAGTTACACTCAGCCGAAAAAGAAACGTTAAATTTACCTGGATTTTCACGCTCATTACGTGAACTTTTACTAGATTTACGTGAGGCACTTAGTAGCCAATACAAAATCACTTGAAGCTTACGTGAAATACACATAGTTCTAAGTTGTCAAAATAGATACACGTGATTTACGTGAAAATCCAGTGATCCGCTAGGTATGAACGAATTTTGTGCGTTCTATGTGATGTTCACGTACTTCTGAATAGCTTATTCACGTAAAATCTATGTGAAAAGGGTTTAGTACTCAATATGGCGTGGACCCAAAAGTTCGTGCTATCAGAAAAAGAAATTTTATAGTGATAGAGAAGCTGATTTTACGTAAGTAGTATAAATTTGATTGTTTGTTCGTTATTAACATATTTTGCTATTTTCAGATAACTCGGAATTGGAGCGCTAGGACGGCCAGGCAACCAGTATCGAGGCAACCCAGATGCCATTTCCGCTATGATTTTATGCGAAAAGTAAAGTGAAAAAAGTTTCAATCCTGTATAAGAAATAAAAAAAGTGCATCGTGTTTTTCAGATAATAAAATGTCCTGCACATTCATCACATTTTTTATTAAAATGTACGAAAAAACCCCCTACGTTCATATCACAATGAAATCTATGTGAATCGTAGAAGCAGAAAGATCCCCTGTCCACACTCGATCTACTTTGATTTTATATACAACTCATATGAAAATTACGTGAATTCTGCTTGCTGCACGAGCTATGTTTGCTACCTGAAATTCACCTAGGTTTCACGTGATTTTCATGGTGGCGAAAATCCGTGTACATTTTAACATAGCGTTCAGATGAAGAGTTTTTTCGGTGTAGGTAAGCCAAAGCCGAAATTTTGGTGTTCCCAACAGAGGTGCCAGATCGTCTTGTCAAAAATCAGGACAACGCAAAGAAAAAATCAGGATTTTTCAGGACACCACCAAATTGGTAAAAACACAATGCAGTTCTGCTTAGATTACATAACTAAAGGCGAAATTTAGGTGCTGAAGACGCCTCGAATTATGCAACTGAAGCGAGAATAACCTTGGCTGGCCTGCAGTTTATATCGAAAAATTTGTCATTTGAATCAAAGAATCTCATAGAATTAACTGGTTAAACTTTTTTATTCAAGATTTGTTTGATGTTCTCATCATTTAAAAATAAATTTTGCTATAATTTGGACATTTTTTAAAAATCAGGACAATTCAAGCGTTTTTGAAAAATCAGGACGGTCTCTCGAAAATCAGGACAAATCCTGATAAATCAGGACACCTGACACCCCTGGTTCCCAAACCCTAAAATTAATTCATTGACCGAAGTAGGTAACTGTACGAAATTCTATCCAAATTGGAAATCTTGAAAGGTATGGCTATGTCCTCAAAGAATTTTTTGAATATTTTTTAAAAATTTCAGTTAAAAATATTAAAATAATAATTTTAATTTTTTAACGGAAATTTTTGCCAATTTAAAAAAAAAAATCTGGCAACACTGTCAGAAATTTTCTTACTGAAATAAATCTATGATTTATTTTTACACTGAACCCAAAATCACTCTTTAAAAACACTAGAAAATTGACTTTAAAGTGAAAACTCAGTAAATTTCTTCGTTTCAAGTGGCTCATGTAAATTTCACTTGCCTCTCACTAAAGTTTTAAGTGCAGAATTAGAGCGATTTATATGTTTTTAAACAATTCTATTTATCCATAAGCTGACAGAAACATCGTGTGAATCGGATAAAACGTCGTACTGATCTTTTTCGAAGAAATCAGGTTTTAGATACGTTTTCCATTCAAGATTTATTAAGTATCATGAAACCTAATAAATACTCGTTAATTTAATTTATTTTTATTATTTCAGAAAAAAGTAACCAGAATGTCTCGTCAAAGTGAGGAAGTGAATGATTTTTTCAAGCTTCTATTTGAACCTAAAAAAAAAAGAAAAAAAGGAGTATTTTTATGTATTTATTATTATCTTTTTCATTGAAAATTGGATTTCGTGCAATGTTTTGCAGTCGCAGTAATCCGTACAAAGATTGAATGAAAAGAGGTTAACGTGAAGAACTCCGAAAGATTTTACACTGATTTGACAAGTCGCACGAATGTTGCAGTCATGAGTGCGCAGTCCAATTTAGTGCGCTGCGATTAATAAATAAATAATTGTTTTGAATGAACAAAGTTGATTCATGATTGATATTTCGAAATTTCACCTTAAAACCACTGTAACTGAAAGATATTAACGAGTCGCTTAAGTGACGGTCACTCAAAATTCACATGAATTTTCATATGGCCAAAATTCACTCCAGATGTCACATAACTTTTAGGTGAAAAATATTTTCAGTGTACATGTTTCCAACGTTGTTGATTGAGGTCTTTATCCACGATAGTGGATTCATTTTTCAGGAATGATAAAGTTAAAATTTTAGATCAGAAAATAATTTTATAGTAGGCAGCTAGTACTTTTAAACTATTCTTGAAGAAGTTATAGATTTCTCACAGGTCAGGCAAAACCGCAAAGAAATCAAACGGAAAATTTCTTATTTTTATCAGCCACTTGGCGGTAACAGCTGGAATAAATTTGAAAATTTTGTCTTTTTAAGTAGCTCGAAGTTTTGAAAACATGGGTTGAGTTTAAAATTCACAATTTTTCGGTTATGCTGGAGCATTTCAATGCACTGAGCAAAACATTCCCGATTTCTTGGAGGAGTTTCCGACTTTTTCCCTCACTGATCAAATTTCTGGGTTAACTCGCCTATCATCTTCAAATAGTAAAGGAGTCGCACCGATCTTGATACGTTTCAACAGCGATGTATTGAAGGGAAAAATTATGAGAGCTGCCAGAAGAAAACTAATAACGTGCTTGGACTTGGGATTAAGTGTCAATCAACAATTTTTTTTAATCACCGTTTGACTAGTGCGAACCAACATCTGCTTAGTGCTGCAAGGAAATTCAAAAACGGAAACAATTTCAAATTTGCTTGGTTTACTAACGGATTTGTTTATTTAAAAAAAGATGAATTCTCGAAACCTTTGAAAATTTGTGATATTCATGATCTTCCAACATACGTCTAAAGTCTTATTTTTGATTTATATAGCTTTGAAAACATTTTGTTATCTCTAACTGATCGCGCCAGGAATATCTACAACAAAAACACAGTGAATTTTAAAACTAGTATTTTTAAGATAGGTAAAAATACTCGCTCTGAAAGTTTCACCTAAATGGTAGCTGCAACAGTTTTTTTAAACTTCTTTGCTACAAACTTATTTGAATAAAGTAAAAAAAAAGTTATTTAGACCTGTGCTTCTACAGAACGTAAGTATATTTAAGCCTCAACATAATAATAATAAAATTTTCTAAAAACGAGAAATAAATTCCAACATTTAAGTTTTGCGGTTATTTTCGATTTACCGAGTAAAGAATTTGTATAACGAGTGAGTATCTTCACAGGAATCGCACAATGTGGTATCTACAAATTTTCCAACAATTAAATACTTAAAAACAAACATTGTATAGGTATTAAGAATTGATATTTTGAAAGATAGTGGCGCACCTAAAGTGAGGATAAAATATCTCAATTGTACTGATAAGAAGCATGAGGCTTGACAGATGCCCTTCCATACGTACAAATTATGCTACACAGCTGACCCCAGAAATATTTATGTTGGATAAAGTTGTTTTAAATACACGCAACCAGCAGATAACAGAATAAGCATTTCTGCGTGCCAAGGTGCTTCTGTACCCTTCCCAATCACGAGCTGCATTGTACATACACAATCGGCAAACAATACGTGACCCATAATCAACCGTCGTCATAAGAACCGCACCGCAGAAAACTGCATCATGCATGCATCTCTACTAGTTGACTTTTCGTGATTTCTAAGGTTGCAAAGTGCATGTTTAACTCATTAGAGGGTCAACCCCTAAACCATCAAAAGCCATAACTATCCGTACAGTCAAGTGAGCCATGAATGTAAAATGGCCACTTTTAATTGCCTATTTACTTCCATACACTTGTACACTGTTTCCACTTGTAGGTACCTACTTGTGCTGCAGTAGATAGTACTGTTGGAGGAGAGGTCTTGCATTTTGTCCACCTCCAACGCCGGTGCTTCTAGAGGCTACCGTGATAAGGTCATTAGTTACCATGCCAAGTGTGTTTTGTGATCAAATGGTCGAAAAATGCTAACATGATCGCTGGCTGGGTCCCGAGAAGAATTTGTCACCTATCTTTCGTTTATTATTACATATCGAAGCCACATCACACAGCAAGCCGTGCGTGATTGTCAACTTGACTTTTTATCAACGAGGATCTTGCTGGCTGGATAGACTAGGTATGCAGTCGTACCTCCAACTATGATTTACGACAGCTCAACTTCATCCCGTGCTGATGCGGTGCTATTGCGTAATCGTCGTAGCTTACTTTGATGCCTGACAATCTCGGGCTGCTATGAGATGACTAAGCTGTTGTTATTCTTGAGACTAACAATATTTGATCTTCTATGCCGAAGGTTGGTCCTGTGCATAAAAGCTACGGGAATGTTGTATTTTCTGCGCTTGCTTGCTTGTAGGCTAGCTTTTCGGTACGATGGTAATTAATATTGATATGCTAATTACCTACTAGCAATATTTTTCTTCTTCTAGTTCCACGTGGTCGATCTGCCCAAATGGGTCGAAATCACACACTTGTTGAAACACAAACTATTTCTGATCATCATTCTTTTCAACAACGATTTCAAAAGATCAAAACAACCATTAGAAAAATCACCTACTGACATGCGGTGCATCTGTGCTTTTAAGATGTTTTTTTTTTAATTTTATCTGAGTGCGTTTTCCCTGTCACGTGGACCTAATCTAGCACAGGTGTCAAAACGCAAACGTATTCACGCTAGAAATGGACATGTCCACTCCACTCGGCGATGATAGTAGTGAAAAAAAGGGTGTTTTAAATTGTTTTCCGCTTCCGTGGAGCCTAAATTTTTGCTCCCATTATCAATAATGGTATCTGTCACGGTGCTGTCAGCCATGCACGTCACTTCAAAATAACACGCCGACGCGACGCGACATTTCGCCCCGAACGCTATTAGACGAAATAAAAGGCTGCACCATTGTGAGCGCAGTTTCAGTTGTTATTTTCCGATGGAAGGACAACTGACATCGGGAGATTGCTTCGGCTTAGCGCTATCAGTATTTAATATGTACTTTAAAGTTGGTGGACACTTGAAAGTTAACCCACCAACATCATGATACAACTTTTACTACAAAACTATTGATTTTGAGTTTATTCAACTAATTTCGTACATAATTTTAAGAAAAAATTGTAAATGAGTACATAAATTAAGTATTTAATTTTTTTTTTTCTTGGCAGTGTAACTTTTTTCAACAATTACCAATTCCTGTTTTGCATGAAAGCTATTGAACAAACGATACTTTTCAAGTCGAACAATATTAGCTTAGCTTAGCTTGATTAACTAGTCACATCTACCTTAAACCGTAAAAAACTGAAATGCATGGTTGTAGAAAAAGTATGCATTACTTGTTCCAAAATCAAATTATGATAACAATTATTTCAAGTTCCATGATCGTTGGCGTGGCTCAGTAGAACAAGTTCCACATCGCCAATAATGGTCGCTACTCCGTGATTGGCGGTATCGCCGAGTGCTTATTTCCCATAGAACCTATCTTTCCTCAACTTTAATTTGTAATTTGTGTACAACACAAGAAGAGCACACGACTTCAGACTGCCGAATATTAAAAAAGAGATGAGCAAACGCTCTCTATTCTACAACGGATTGAAAATGTTCAACAATCTATCGACAAGCATCAAAAATATGTAGGGTGAATATAAACACTTTCAAAAAAATGGTTATACAATACAACAAACGGACTGTTTGAAAATATGACCTATCCTTACAAGGATCATACGATGAAATGAGGGAATCTGACGAACAATCAGATGTTGATCCTAAGGATAAAATGTCCCTCTCACTTCTACAGAAGCGTATGGGGTGGAGGAAGGACCAAAATGGGCCTAAGGGACCGTCACAAAAAAAGGAATAATTCTTTTAAATAGTCGAATAATCCAGTGGCATATCAAGTTGCCGGAAATGCCAAATAAAATGCCAATTTTAGATGTTGAATAATTCCGCCTGGGAGATTGGTGCTTCTATCTTCAGTTTACAATCCGATGACCCAGTTTCCGGAACAGGGAACAGCAGAACAAAATTTTTGTTTTTGCACCGTGGAATTCGGAACTCGAGCAACGGCTAAAGGAACCACCCGTGTTTGGAAATGTTCGAAATTCCCATTTTAACTATTTTTTCATTAATTCACTATCGAAAATTATTTTTGGCAGGAGAAAAAAATACTCGCGTCCGCTTTCAATCGAGGCCTACTCCGGCTCCAATATTCATGAATAAACTATTGACTTTATAGTTCTGAAAGCAGATTAAAAAAAATCGGTATAATCATGAGCAAAGGGCTGATGTGAGAATATCATTTTTTTCTGCTTAAATAGAAGAAAATTTAGTAAGGTACACCGGGGCAAGTGCAAACGATCAACTTTCCTCTGTTACAAAAAAAAAATAAAAATATTTCTTCTTCTAGAAGTTGTTGTTTATGCCCAAACAAACAATCTCACATAGATAAACTAAACTTTATTTTAATTATTAACTAAAAACACGGCACCGTTTGATTACACACGAATTCAAGTACGTACTTGACATGAAAATTGTGTTTGGGACTGATATTCAAGTGAAAGCAGAAAATTTATGAAAAATTTTCAGTACCCCCTGAAAATTGTGAAAATAATATTCACTCATGTCAACCCACACTGCGGGGCAAGTGCAAACGACTCTACCGGGGTAAGTGCAAACGCACCTTTAAGCCATGTTACATCAGACATTAAAAAAAAATCATCTTAAAAATGGTTCAGCATTAGATTAGAGTGGTCAGAAGGGGTATCCAAAGTGTTGTATCTGAAGCGGATATTCAAAATTCCGTAATGTGTTGGCAAATGAAGGTCTTTTGCTACAGCGAAACTGGAGTTCCAAAAAGTAATTAGTATTGCAGAAAAACAGCAAATATATCAAAAAAAAAGTTGATAAAACATACCGGAACATGTATTACGTTCGTTCTAGTAACGATACACTGACACATCTTTGAATAAGTTTGGAAGAAGCTTTGCGTTTGCACTTGCCCCCATAAACGGGGCAAGTGCAAACTTAGAAATTTTTTCACAAAAGTGCCGTTGCTTTTTATCAACATTTTTTTAATTTTTCACTTTAAACGGGAATTTGTTGAGAACTGTTATAGTGATGCAACGAACGATAATTGCAAATTTTTGAAGATTTTTATATTTTTCTAGGACATGTGAAAGTTGAACTATGGTGAAAACCGTTTGCACTTGCCCCGGTGTACCTTAATCTGATTTCATACTTTGAGTTCAATACTCTGAGGCGCCTTTTTAAAAACAAATTTAAAATTTCAGACTCTAAAATTTCAATTACATTACGCTGCAGGAAGCCTCAATGAAGTAATCTTCCACTTGAAGCGGTGAACAACTTAAAGGGGTACATTGACTACAAAGTCACAAACCACAGATTATCATACGATTGTAGATGCGTCTTGCAGGATACGAAAACATTTCTGCTTAAAAAGTTGCGCAGAATTATCCCTTTATGTTATTTATTGAAGACCGCCTATGCTGGATATTACATTACCCCATGGTCAATAGCTTACTGGTTGTAGTAATCCTATTGAGCAATTTTATAGCACGACGTGGCCGGCATCATCATTGATAATCTAAAGGGTGAATAAGATCCCTGATAAATTTCATATTTTTTTCTGTGATTTGGAAAATATTTCATTTGAGCCATGCCTGAGATCACAATAATACAAATGAATATCTTACCCAAGGGATTGCAGTGGAGAGAGAATTCTTTGCATTTGGAATGGTAATGATCAAAATTCCACAAAGCTTCACAAATTGCAACAATTTGCAACAATTAGCACATTTTCACTCTCTCTGAGCACTAGTTTCTCTCATTTTAACTCAAACCTTCTCTTTTTCCCTAACAAATTGCCACAAATTACCACAAATTCAATCATTGGCTTCACAATTTGTGTGATCATTGACGATGATTCTCCGTTTATTTCAGTCTCCTGATCTTACCTGTCCAAGAAAATAATCTTAGCTCAACAAAACAACTTTCGTTGCACATTTGAACAGCTTTTCGTTCCATTTTGCTCACTTGACAACATCTAGTAATGACACAGATGTTTTCGGTATTCTATTCAACTTGACACAATTCCATTCAATTTTTTGGAAAGGTGAAACACATGTTAAAGAAGTTGTTAAAAAAGGAAAACGTACAAGAAAAAAGAACATTAACTACTTAACACTTTATCGACTTCTTTTCTGATCTGCTGTAACGCGATGATTTGACTTGCTCACCTGAACTGAATGTGTAATTAGCGCAGGTGGTTTTCCTATTTATATCTTTTTTCCTGCGACGTCAGAAATTTTCCGCAAAGGGTTGGCTTTGTACCTTCTCCCGCCCTGTCAGGATCATCGCGCGTCCATATGTCTGTATGTGCCAGTATGTGTGTAAACAAGAGGTAGCACAGTTTTTCCTGGCAGATGTTGAATACGGATTTAATGGTAAATGTTATCATCCTTATCGGAGGTGATGTCTTACTTTAGAGAGATTTGTAAAGCTTTCCAACCGAAAACAAGGGGGAGTTGACAGTTATCGGAAAAATCGATACCTTTTATCAACGGTTTACTTTTTTCAAAACAACGACCGTTGATTGGAAACAAAAAATCTAAACGCCGAAAACAACTTGTGGTACTCATAAAAAAAGTCTATCTGAAATTGAAATTCTTTTATCCTTTACAATGTAATTACTGTGTAATTTTGTACATACAAAATCTTGAGCACTTGGAAATACTAATCTAAAGAATCAACCAGAATGCAAGATAGACTACTTGAAAGTAGTTCGGTGTTGGAACATGTTGGAAATACTTATATGCGTAAAATTTTATCGATCTTTACACATCAGCTTATCGCTTCGGGACCAATATTTAAGGAGCACTTCATGCGGACCCGTGCGGATGTGCACGCTATTGCCATTCTGCGGGTGTTCCGAGAGCCAAAAAGATTATCCAAAATCGTATTCGGAACTATCACACCCTGCTTATCACATACGAACATTCATTTATGTATTTGAATCTCGTAAAATATGTTCGACGCACCCCGTCGAAACTAGTCCCAACAATCATTGTTCAAACATTCGAAAATACAAGCAAAGAAGTCGGGTTATCATTTTGCTTTAGTATAGCCAATCAAGCCATCACAATCAGATATCAAGTTCGAAAAAAGTCTTAGCGTTGCGTGAGAAATTCAGAAATCAATTCAGTCCATCGGAGTAGAAAACATTTATCTAATATTACGACAATGCATTCGTTGCCCTTTAGGTAGGCCCATTTCGAATGTTCAGAACAAAATTCCAATCAGTATCATACGCTTAGGCGTGTATTTAAATAAGTATACCAACTTTTCCTCTTTCTCTCTTTTTGCGGTTGCAATTATGAGGTGCCAACGTAACGTGATGGTGGGAAACTCTTATCAAAGACAAGTGTGTCAGTTGGAAAAATGTGTAACGATTTATGGGCACACTACAAGCCGCTGCCAAATCGTCACTCGCAACATGGCGGAGAGCTGATAGCGCGCAAGCCCATTGCGCACCGACCATATATCCTGTGGTCTGGCCCGAACGGAACGGTGTTCCCATAAACGGTTCCCATGGGCTTCCATGCGGCGCATGATTGATAAAAAGCGAACCATTTTGCGCGTTCGTCGATGTTGAAATCTACCGCGCGAGAACACCTTTTGGTTCTAGATTGGTCTTCTTCTTCTTCTGCCTTCCAACAAAACTTAACGTTCAAACATTAAATATGCTGCACTACGTACATAGGTTAGGCAGTTAGGAGGATGTGTGGTCGGAAATTCTCGGTACCGTCCTCGAGCAAACATACACCACGTTTGTTTATACACATTTAATACTCCTGATAAGGCTGGTTTGCGCCCATATCTTACCCCTAGCTTGAAACCGGTAGTGGAAGACTCTCCGGCTGGTGGCGGCGGCAATGGCGATGGTGACGGCAAATGTTTCACTGCCGATTGGTTCTGGAGCTGTTGCTGATATTCTGCAATTTGTTTGCGAAGTGTTGCAATCTGTAACGGAGAATAACATATACGAGCTGGTATTAATGGCGATGTTTGGATTCTTATATATAGGATTTTTTTTATCGAGGTAAAGGTAATGAAATCAGGTATAATTAGAAATTTTAATTAAAATATTATCGAATTATTATTTTCTTCCATTACAGTGTTCATTTTTAATGAAACTGGGGCGATAGGTATACAAAAAATAAACAATACTTTTACCTCCGACTTATTCAATAAGGGAACGAACGAGTACGAATGAAGTGAACATCGGACGTTAAAACGTTAGGACATTGTAGTTTTTGTCATAAAGGATGTCCCATATCAAACTGTGTCATGACAAAAACGCTGTAGCTAATTCCCTAGTTGATCGATCCTTATTTACGATCCTAGGTTATCCTGTGGTATTGGTAAAAAGAATCGTTTAATGAATGATTGGTCAAATACCAATGAATACAAGTGAGATTTCCGTCTTATCTGGCACTTACGGATCAAATCCGATGCATGAATATTGATTTCATCACTCAATTTCTCAAAGTCTATAAAAACTGTGCACTCTCAGCTAAATCTGGGCAAAATCTGTGTCCGACCAATATCTGGCCGAAGGGTCAAAAGTCTTGGTCTAACAGACAAATCTGGGCACCTGGCAACCCAGCGATATGCAACCATATATCTTGTGCGCTTATTAACTTTGCCCCAAGAACACGCTCTCTCCTATTAAGGAGGGCGCAGCAGTTGCATAAAAAATGCTCTCTGCAGTTTCTTTTTCAAACCCGCAGAACCGACAGTCATTGTTTAGAATAATGTTTATCCTTTTGAGATGCTGTTCTGTTGGACAGTGTCCTGTCAAGAGACCAGTGTAAGTACTTAACTCGTGCTTACTTAAGTTCAACATGTTTTGGAGAGTCGTGCGCTTGGTTCAATGAATCTTTTCGCCTGAGCTGCTCCCGCTACTGTTCTCCAATTGGAGACAATAGTGGTGCTTTCCCAGTTCTTGAGTTCCATATTCAAGGTACTCCTCGATACTCCGCAGAAAGGTTCAGGTCCAATTAACAGGCCCTGGGATCCTTCCCTAGCTAGCTGGTCTGCTTCTTTGTTCCCTAGGATACCGCAGTGGCCTGGAACCCAGAATAAAAATACTCCAGATTTCTTAGTGCAACAATACTCTCCGAAATTCGGAAAATTCGAAGTTCATTGCGTAGTTCATTTCATAGCTTCGGACTCTTTAAGCTTAGTAAAGTTAACCTACGTTATCCTACGTCAATTGCAATTTGCGTCAGTCTCCAACTCCTTTGTAAAGCAGTCATCATCCGGGCGAGCCCATCACCGACTGCCTGCCATGTGTTGATGTCATCACATATCTTCTGCAACATGTTGTCCGCTGTCGTTTCTGGTCCGCAGGCGGCGAATATGTTGGCACGTTCTTCCTCAAATCTTGGAAGAAAGAATACCACGTGTTCGGGTGTCTCGTCCACGTCACCGCATATTAGGCAGACTGGCGAGCCTGTGGTGATACTTCATGAAGCAGCCATGACCAGTCAGGAATTGCGTCATGTAGAAATCCACTTTGCCATGCTTTCTCTCCATCCACTCCTTGATGTTTGGGATCAAACAATGGGTCCACCTTCCTCTTTCTGAGCTGTCCCACAGCTGCTACCAGTTGGGCATGGAGCTATCTGTGGCTCGTGTTCTCACGTTTTGCGTGCCTCTATTTTCGTAGCAATAGAAGTCCTCCACCAACAAAACCGGGATGGGCATGACTCCCGCTACAACGCATGCAGCCTCCGACGAAACGGTGCGGTATGTACTGATGACCCGAAAATTCATTCGCCTCTGTACACTGATGAGCTTCTGCTGGTTACACTGGATGTTAAGACCAGATTTCCAGGCCGCCCCTCCATACCGAAGGATTGACGAAACTACACTCGAAATAATCCTTCGCTGAATACTTCGGATCCCGAGTTGTTCGCCATTATCCTCGTGAGTGCGGTCGTTGCTGTTGCCGCCTTCTTGCATACATACTCAACGTGGTGGTGTAAAGCTGAGCCGGTCGTCAATCATCACACCCAAATATTTAAGCTCACGCATAAATTCGTTAGTACATGATCCAACAGTACTCCTGCATGTTTGCGGGAAGTCAGGTTTGATATCAGGACCATCTCGGTTTTGTGGTGAGCCAACTGTAAACTTTTGGAGTGCATCCACCTCTCTACCGCTTCTACAGCTTCTGAAGCTCTTAGCTGAACGATTTCTGTTGAGTAACCCGTCGCTAGTAGCACGACGTCGTCCGCGAAGCCAACCAACTTTACTCCCTCTGGCAGGCTCAATGTCAGCACCTCATCATACGTAATATTCCACAGAACAGGGCCCAGTATCGACCCTTGCGGTACTCCAGCTGTAACATCCATTTCCTGATATCCTTCGTCATGTATAGTAGCTTGCGGTTCTGGAAATAGCTTTCCACTAACTTGCAGGAATTGGGATCCTGAGTCTAGGTCCGAACACCCCTGCCCCAGTTTTATTATCCATTTATTACCCATCAGTAAAGAATTTTATTGATCCGGAAGAAACCGCAGGCCACCTGACTCCCACACGTCCCTATCATTGATAGTTACATTGTATGGTATGTCTAGATTGAAAACGGGTTCCATCCAGTCATCGTTCTTTACAATAAGTGAGTTTATTTCAAATATCTTTAGGATTTTTAGGTGTCCAGTAAGATCCCCCTCATAGAGAGTTTTGTTTTTGGAGAGTCTCAAGGCACTAAGTTCTGCCTCTAACTCAATAAATTGATGTAGTGGCAGGATATTTAGAAGTGCATTCAGAGCCTCGTTTGATGTGCTTCGCATGGCGCCAGTTATAGCTAAGGTTGCTATTCTTTGAAGCTTCGCTAGTTTCTTCCGGGCCGTAACTTGCACAGTTTTGGTCCACCATACTAAAGAAGCATAAAAGATTTTAGGTCTTATTATAGCTGTAAATATCCAATGGATAATTTTCGGCTTAGTCCCCATTTTTTCCCTACTCCTTTGAGGCAAACCCATAGAGCTGTTGTAGCCTTGGCTATTACATGCTCTATCTGCGGATTCCAGGATAGCTTTGAATGTTATACAAAATTTTTGTTTTCAAAATTTTTTTTTTTTTAATTTTGACGTTTTTGTCTGATTATTTGAAAGCTGTGTCGCTGTGGGATAAAATGAAAAAAATCTTTTCATTTCATTCCAAACTTGAATAATGGTTTTCGAAACTCATTTCCATATTCAATAATTCGATAAAATTATAAAACCATCCTGCGTTTTTGTTTCATGATGCCTAAATATTTTACCTGTGATTCGAAGTTTAGCACTTCCCCGTCTATTGTTAGAGGTTTTAGTGTAGTTTTTCGTCTCATAGTGAATGCTATCACAGTAGTTTTGGAAGGGTTAATGTTCTGTCCTTTTTCCCTGAACCAGAATAGTGCGTAGTTTAGTGCAGATTGCATTCTGTTTGACAACACATTCTCATGTTTTCCCCGAACTATTATGACAATGTCGTCCGCAAAGCCAATAACTTCGAATCCCATAATAACAAGTTTGTTTAGGATGTCGTCCACAACAACGGTGATAGAACCTCACCACGGGGGCATCCTCGGGAACCCTTAAATGGCCGGGAAATGGACGCTTTAATTTTAATTCTTCAACGAAATAGTCATTTTGATAGTTTTAACCCATGCGGAGGAATCTCGTTTTATCTCTTGCGCGAATGTATTACATTCAGAAGCATTACTCAAATGTTATCTTATATATAAAAATGGAGGCGTTTTCTTTGTAACACCATCACGTATAACCGGACGGTCGGAATGAGGTGAAATTAAGTTAAGAATAAAGTTAAAGAATTTAATATCTGAACATGAAACAAAAACGCGGGATGGTTTTATAATTTTATCGAATTATTGAATACGGAAATGAGTTTCGAAAACCATGATTCAAGTTTGGAATGAAATGAAAAGATTTTTTTCATTTTATCCCACAGCTACACAGCTTTCAAATAATCAGACAAAAACGTCAAAATTGAAAAAAATAATTTTGAAAACAAAAATTTTGTATAACATGGAATAACTTCTCAGGGGTACAAGTTAGGTGTGTGCTTTGTTCCCATGAATTGCACTGCACGAATCAGGCAATTTTTTTAATCCAAAGTTGAATTTTTTGGAACTTTTAGTACCATTCTGGCGATTTTTGAATGAAAAATTTTGTTTTCCCATACAAATTTTCCTACAAAATTAAAACTCGTTGCGCTAATTCAGGACTGGATGCTCTTCATGCACTTCAAAAAATTGTATTGTTATTTCTGGCAGCAAAAACAATCAAAAAAAAGTTATAAGAGGTGTACAATTTTGAAATTTCCATACAAAGCTTGCAGCGGTCTAGTGCATCATATAGCAGAAGGATAGTTTTATGAAAAAGTTATCATGATTCCAATATACAGAGATTCCGCTCTATCTTCATCTGAATTTTTTTTATAACAGTGTAAACAATACACTTTCAACTACACTGACCGAAATCTGGCTATAAGCTCTATCAGATTTTTTAGTGATTTTGCACTAAAGGAAAATCCAATACTTTTTACGAATGTATTCACAACTTGAAATGTATAGATTTTTGTTCTGATAATATTTATTGGAAATTCCAATGGATGTAATAGTTTGTCAATTTGATTTCATTCACAGTTCAGTGCAGTGAAATAAATGTTTTCGTTTTTTTTATTCGGATTTCGTATAAATGATATATCGTGCGTGATTAAAGTTTAGATTGTTTTTATTGATGAATTATGTAGGTCTGGCTGACGTTTGTAAATATATATGGTTCAAACTTCTCATCCAGCTGAAAGTGGTCGACATTACTTTTTTCAAATGGTGGAACCTGCTGCTAATCCACCGTTACCGATTGAAATTGCCACTTGATGCACCCTGGCCGGGTAATTGGGTTGGAGATTCAAGGGCCTTCCGAGGGCAGAAATTAATTACCTTAAATAAAAATAAAAGAAATATTCATACTAAATAAAATTGTTGAATATGATTTATAAAGACAAATATTCAGTATTCTTACCTGAGGCTCTACGAAAATCTTGAACATTTAGTTCAGGTGAAGCTCCCTCCGGAAGAACATTTCCTCGTTTCTTCAGGTTGGGTCGTTCACACCATCGAAATACATTTGTTCCTGTTGGAAATAAGCGATACGAAGCATTTTAATAATTGGAAAAATAATGAGAACTTTTGCTTACATACCTGTTCCAAAAATCGTAAATTTTTCGTGCTTTTCCCATTTTCCATGATGATGATATAATCCGATCTCAAAACAAATATAGAACAATTTTAACGAACAGCGGTTTTTCTTTAAAATTTCACAGCCTGGCCCGAAAATAATTTGTTCTGAATGCAAACCACACCTTCTAAAAACTATACCGATTCATATTTATGAAATTTATTAGCTTTTCAGATACAATCAATTTGGCGTAGTATTGCAGAACGAACGTATAAAAGTTATTAGATTTTTTATTACTTTATACTAGGTACATAATAGCCAAAAAATAATGGTACAATCTATTGGATTTTATCATAGCATTCATTAGATTTTCTAGTACTTTTAAATCCACCTTCCTAAAATAAAAGCTATTAAAATAATTTAATGAATTTTATAGCCCGATTTGGTTCAGTGTACCTATAGCTATGCAAATTTTCCAAAGAAAATACCCATTGAATGATTCCCTAAACTTTAGGCCTTTAGACCTAAAGCGTTTGCACAGTTTTGCAATCTCACCATTTTTTCAGTTTTGTAATTTTTGACATTTTCGTTGTATTCGTTTTGTTGTCACTTTCGTCATTTTGAGACTTTTAGTTTTTTGATATTTTTCTCAGTTAGGTCATTTTTGATGTTTTGTTATTTTTCTTATATTTATCTTTATCATCTCCTACACGTTGTAGGTTCGATATTGTAATACAGATCCTGTACGATCTTGGCAACTTTACAGAAATATTTAAACAAAAACATCTAGGTTCTCAAGTGACGGAAATATTATAATTTTTCAAGCACCAGGAAATAAGCTTTAATGATCTTTGAATCATCTTAATCTATAATGTACGAACTGCAACATCATGTTCCTCAATTTTCACCATAATTATTTTTTTGATTTTCCGCTTTAATCATTTTAAAACGCGTTTTTACTTTAATTTATTGACACGGGGCGAACAGAGCACAATTAATCGGGGCACGATGAGCGCTTTCTGCAGTAGCATCTAGTAGCGAATTCAACTCGATGTAGTCAACAGAATGATAGAGCTACAACTTCACCAGTTCAAATCTGACGGTTTGGCCTATTGATTAGATGTCGGAGAGGTAATCAATAAAACTCGAGTTCGATTAATGTTCGAGGAGATTTTTTTTTCATTTACCATTCATGTTCGATTATTTTGATTGTTACGTTAAACGGCTAGTAGCATCATCCACCACACAAAGTACCAGAAACATACTGTATGAGTATGTGTGAATTGCTCGTATTCTACTAACAGACGTACATTTTTTCTGTTATTGCTTTGTTTGATGGATTTACGACTCACCGTTTAGTGCAAAATACATCGATCATGAATAATAAATGAAAAAAAATCACCTCGACCAGGAATCGAACTCGAGTCCACTGATTATTTCTCCGACACCTTACCAATAGGTAAGTTGACTTCATCGAGTTGAATTCGCTACTAGAATCTACGGCAGGAAACGCTCATCGTTCCCCGATTAATGGTGCGTGTAGTGCCCCAGTGGAGATTCTCATTACGCCTCTACAGCGACTGATTTTCAGCTTTCGGCAAAACATTTTCCAATGCATTTTTAAACGTTTTTATCTACTTTTTCAAGTATCAGCCAGTTAGGAAATATACTTTTTTAGTGTCTGAACACGAAACAATGATTTAAGTCACATTTTATAACTGTTTTCTATGGTTAAATAAGCGTCTTCCTTAAGGAGGTCATTATACCTTATCTCCCCTAAATAATAAATTTTAATCAATTTTTGGTCGTTTTCAGTTATTTTGACAGTACTTTGTTTTGCAATATTTTCTCTATCAGTGACGAAAATCTCATTACGATTCGCGAAATCATTGAAAATCGACCGTATGCAGCGTTCTCAAACGTTTCCATGAGATACATAAAATCGATCGACAGGTTCATATCAAGCGTCGTAGTGGAACTAAGGATCAGAAACTGCATTTGGAGGTGTTGAGAACGATCAAGGCAAACCCAGGGTAATTAGACTATGACATCGCCAAGAAATTCAATGCCGACCGGTGCACCGTCAGAAGGATTCGTCTGCGGGCTAGTGAGCAACCAAACCGGACATTGAAGCAGAATGTATTAGCCAAAGGACGTGCCCGGAAGTTATACAACGAAGACGTATGCATCCTCGTGGATAACGAAACGTACGTGAAGATGGATTTTGGGAAGCTTCCAGGAAATTTTTTTTATGAAGCTTCTGGTCGGGGTGATGTCCCCGGCGATTTCAAATTTGTTTTGCCGATAAGTTTGCAAGAAAGTGTTTCTCCGCCCTATTGAAAAATATTGGGCAATTGTCAAGAAGAAGATGAAGAAGAATGGTAGGACGACTCGGGATGCAACATAGATGGTGGAACAAAATGGGCGCTGAGGTAGGGTGTCCAAACTATGATGAGTGGTATTCGACGAAAAGTTCGAAATTTCATCAAAACCACATCGGAATATTTTTTTTATTATTATTCGTTTAAAGTGCAATAAAAAAAACCTACATTTTGAGTACAAAGCATTTTTATCTCGTTTACATAGCTCCGAGATAGACCCGTTTTAATGCGTCCAGATCTGTAGTGATCCATGCTTTAATGACTGCAACTAAATTTATGACTCGCTTATGAATCGCCATGTAAAAAAATCAGTCACCGAACACATTTTCCCAGAATCTCTATTAAAATTTTACAAACGATAGCTTAAGAAAATGTTTCAGAATATAGTTCAAATATGTTCCTACAGCCAAATGTGCTAGAAATAATAGAAATAATTTTTTGAAAAAATATTCAATAGAATTCAAAGTCCCATCAACACATCTCATATGATGTGCCATTTATTCGAGAAAGTTATGCTTGAAGGTAAGTAAAATGAAATAATTCAACGCTAGCATTTTATTTATTAAAATTTCCATGCACTTAATGAATAGCGTGGAGTACGTTTAGTGATTGTTTCGCCAAGATTATAACTTGGGAATAAATTGTAAGACAATTTAATTATAAATATTTGAAAATTGTAAAAAGAAATCTAAGAGTTAACTTTCAGTTCAATCACAAAATAATCACTGTAGAAGAAATACATGGAACAAGTTAAAGAGCCCGATATAGCTAATTTTCGATAATCCGAGAAAATAATTGTCATTCGTCAAACTTTCCGCCTGTTCCGAACGCAGTTTCAGCCCACAATTGAAGGAAAATTACGCCCTAAAATATAGGCGGGTAGGCGGCGTGCAAAAGAACTCACAAACATCCCCCCTTTCTGAGCCACCCTTCAATGCATCAGAGAGGGAAAATACAACCAAAGCAAGGCCATAATTTATCAAATGTTTCATCACTGATTCTCAAGCTGTATTCCTTCGATGGTGATTTTTAAAAAAATCCGACCTTACTAATTTATTCCTTAGTTTAAATCAAACGTTTAATTTTTTTTGTTAATGTGTCATTTCAATCAACCTCAGAATTGTCGAAATAGACATTCTGAAAACCGCTGAAAAATTCAGTGAACAAAATGGGGACGATTATCAGGTCTGTAACTACAGCAAGTATCATAGGAGAAAATGTGTCGCCCATGCGCTCGCGAGATATCAGGAGTGGAATCAGGGGGAGGCGAATCGTAAGCGGCTGGCCAGGCGGGGGGGAAAGAAAACTCGTGTGCGGGTGGCTTGGCTGGCTACATTTCAGTGCCGGTACTGTACACCTGTACAAATTTACCACGTATGTTCGACAGACCCTGGTTTTTCTACCACGTAGGTACATATCTTAACCGAAGCCCACAAAACTGTAGGGTAGGCTGGCTGAATACTGTTGCTTTTGGGGCGATAAAAACGCTTATCTTTTAAGTTCACATGAGAATAGAACGTAGCACTTGAGCTCTGTTGGAAAAATCACCACTTGTAACAGCAAATGAAGAAGAAAATTCGAACTTACTAGGTTGAGATAAAATTTTAGAACAATGAATCGATATAGCTGTTGAGTAATTTTGCTTCTTTTTTTTAAATTAAAAACTTTAAAATTAAAAATTTAGTTTTAGTTTAGTTTTAAAAATTAAAATTTAGTTTTAACTGTTTCATGGTATTATAAAATCTTTATTTTTTTAACAAAGCTAAAGTTCCATCAAAAGCGAACCGACCTTTCAAATTAAACCTATCTTAGAACAACTGTTGTTCTACCTGTTGATTGAAGACAGAGAAAAACGTAAACCGAATCCAGGGACGTGAGAATCACACACATTCGACGGAAACCTTCCCCGACCACTTGTTGCCGCAAGCCTGGCTAGTAACAACAACAGGCACCATTCTTCTATTTGGTGAATCTAAATTCTGTTAGGGAAACTTTGGTCAGCTACACTGGAAACAATGCTGGAAACAGGCTATCGAATGATTATTTTTGTAAGATTTACAATCTACTTCTATGAAGGTATGACTATATGAATCTCACCAGATAATATCCAAAATAAAAAAGCACAAAACTAATACTAATAATAAAGGATGTTGGGGTCAAAAAGAGGTCAAACTAAATTGCGTGTAAATCGATTATTTGTTTGTTAAAAAAATCTAAGCATCTTTCTTTTTGAAGTTAAAAAGTAATAAAAGAAGTATAAAAGGTGTAAAAAATACTCAGTTAAGATTCATGTCGAAATTGGCGAGACTTTCGTTTGATGCCTGCTATCAGATTTTGTACAGTCACGTTATTCACTTTTTTTGGCAAAGAACGTCAGTTTGCTTTGAACTGCTTCTCGCTGATTTCAGTTTTTTGGTTCTTCTTACGAATTTGCTTAACTGTCGTCCAATATTTTTCGATTGGGAGAAGATTTGGTGTGTTGGGAGGGTTCTTATCCTTGGGCACAATCTGAATGTTGTTAGCGGCATACCACTCCATGGCCTTTTTTCATAATTATAGGATGCATAATCCAGCCAAAACAGCACGGACAAGTCATGTTTCTTCAGGAAAGACAGCAAACGCTTTTGAAGACACTCTTTTACGTAAATTTCCTGGTTGACGGTCCTGGCTGCATCGAAAATGTCGCTTTACGAGCCTCAGGTACAGATAGCTTCCCAAACGAGATATTTCTTGACAAACTTCGTTAGTTTAATATGCTTGAAAATGTCTGCCACCTTTCCTCATCCGATTACTGTATAAAACTCTTGTCCCGGAGGCTGTCTGAAGTCTGCCTTGGCGTGGGTTTTGACGTCCACTACCACGCAATCAAACTTTGTCAACAATGTCGTATACAGCTTCGAAAATCTTTGCTTTTCATTGCGATTAGCAGTCACTACCTTCTTACAAGTCGATAGTCCGGATCATTTTTAAGCTTCATGTACGGTTGTAGACGCTATTCCCAACTTATTGGCGACATCTCGAACGGAGAGATTGAAGTTTCGCTTGAAAGTGCTGCTTTCTAGTTGTCGAAATACGTTCCCCGAACACTTTTATTACTTTGGTAACGGTTGATTTAGCCACATTGAACGATTTTGCTATTTCTGTATTTGTAAAGTTATTTATGTAGAATGCTTTCTAGGTGGGAAACATTTGAATATCTAGAAAACTTGTAAACATAACGAACGCATGAATTCCGTGCAACACAGAGTCTGTTCATTGAACTCACTGAACAATTGGAATAAATAAAATCATCATAAGGCCGGAACTAATTTGAAATCATGTTTTAATAAATATGTTAAATATGTGTTGTAGGCCTACTTGGTTAAATAATTCTACCAAATCGAAGCAATCGAAAGATTTGCTTTCTAATTCATAGAGGAAATTTCTTTTATCAAACGCACTGTTCAGGGAAAAATCGACCGGGGGCCGAACCAAACTTTCCAACTATCAATAATATAATTGATCCTCAAAAAATCAAGTTCTACACTTTTTAGCTTACATGCACAAACATTCCTTCAAAAATAACTAATAATTTCAAAAATTGTGACAAAATTATAAGTGATCAAACCTTTTGACAAAAATGTCAAACTTCGAAGAAAATTTGAAAATAACAGAAAAAATATTCTAGAATTGTCCTTTAAAAAACTGACAGCACTGTAGCAAATTAACAAAAGCACGATAATAAATAAAGGTGTATTCTCTCTGATAATTTCCATCCCAGACAGAATTTAGTTTTGAGTTGAGTGAAGAAAGCTACTAGGTATTCAATCTTTAAAAAAAGCTGTACTAAACTCCCCGATCGATTTTTTTTATTGAAATTGTTCTGAAAAAGCCACAGTGTTATCAACCGAAAACTTACTGAAGAAGATAATGAGTTGCTGTCGCAAATATCGGTATTTGAACATTTTTATACGGTGATTGAATTAAAGTGAATTGCTCGATTGCTTTGATTCAATTGAAGCCTTCTTTTGTCATTTGGAGTTGAAACATCGCGGGGAGCTTGTATGCAACAAACTTGTGTGACATCTACATTGCACAAAATCGAAAAATCGAGTTATTTTAGAACGGACAATTGAGAAAATCTCGAATACACAAGATGATACAATTCCCATACAGTATGACATTTGCTCTTTCAACTGTTTGAATTTTCGAAGAATTTTATCGAATTTAAAAACAATATTTTTTTAAATAAAATACCGGCTTTCAGTTTAGTTTCAATGTCAAGATGCCTCGTGGTAAAATTCAACTGATTCAAAGATCCATACATTTCGCCGAATTGTTTATTGATTTGCCTGTTGTTGTACGATTTTCAGCAGAGTCGGTGAAAACAATATAAAAATTTGCCCGATAAAGCGTTCTATTGGATCTATTCAAGCACAGAGCCTTGGCTTTAGCTGGGTTAGTAGTTTCTGATAACACCATTGATTGATTTTTTTCTAAGTCGTGATTTAACAACTTCCATTGATAACGAATTGTGAGAACAGAAGTATATTTGTACATCAACAGCAAACATCTGAACGCTGCAGTATTTCAATATAGATAGATCGTTTATAAAGAGAGAAAAACAGCATTGGCCCCAAAATCGATCCTTGAGGTACTCCTGACTCAATAGGAATTAAGTTCGAAAAACAATCATCTCTTAAAACTGATCGAATCCGTCCTTGAAGATATGATTTAATAATTTAAGCTGTAGAGCCAGAGAAAGTAAATTTGGAGCGAGGAAGAATTTTATTTTTTAATGGGTTTAATTCCTATAAAAAAGGAAAAAAAAGTATATTTGGATATCAGATTTTCAACCAGCTTCTCATGACATCCTGCAGAGAAGTAAATGCAATATCAGCGCAGTTTTACCAAAAGATGAGAGCCGCGAAGAATAACTAGCAAACTATCCAAAAAAAAAACTCATTTGTTGAAACGAATTTCAATTCAGCTTCAATCTAAAACCTGAATGACCTCAATGCTTAATGTAGACTCATACATTGAAGCTAGAAATAAATATTTGAATGAAGAATATAAATTCAAAACAAGAATTGCAATCCAAAATCTGTTGAAGGATAAAAATACCAGATCAGACCCCCCCTCCCATTGCTTCCCCCTTTAATTTGGCCTTGAGGAGAGATTATAAGATTATCTGTGTTATTTACAGCACAATTCTAGAAACATAAGTTCTGTGCTTCCGTTACCAATTTCGAACTATGAAATGATTCTAAACTTGGGTTGCCATCCGTCCCGCAAAAGCGGGACATGTCCCACTTTTTTGTTGGATGTCCCGCCGTCCCGCTTTTTCCTCGAAATGTCCCGCTTTTTTTCATGGAAAACTTTTACGAAATTCACTGACTTACACTGGAAAAAATCAAACTTTATCCTCAATTTCAATTCATTGGTTCAACACAAAAAATCTTTCGAATAGGTTTTTTTTCTCAAAATAAGCGTCAATGTTTCAGAGTTTACATAAGACAATACTGGACTATTCAAAGTTACAATAAAATTATCATTCAGATAAGCGTTCTTGGAGCACGTTGGACAAATGCAATGTAAATAACTTTGGTATGAAGAAAAAAATGTTTAAGTTGCTCCCAAATAAATATAGACCTTAATTTTTTGACCTAATCTTAGTTAAATAGCCTTTTTATACCACTTTTTTCGACTTAATTGTATACAATGATGGAAGTTTTCTTGAGTTTAAAAATTTTAAAAACAAATTTAAAATATATTCAATACTGCACAAAGGTTTTTTACGCGATATTAAATCCGTAGTTTAAATGTAGGATTTGAATCATTTTCTCTCAAATATCGTGTTATTTGCGAGAACCGTGGAAAATAACCGTGTTTATGGCAAACAAACCGAGTAAGCAGAAGTGATGTAAAAAAAACTGAGCAAAATCAATCCGCGTTAAAAAAAACCTTAGTGTACTTTCTAAGAATAACTTTGGCTGATGTTATACGTATAAGTTTGACAATACAATTAAGCTTTTTTTTAAGACTTTCTTAAATGTCCCGCTTTTTTCGGGAGTGTCCCGCTTTTTTGTCGTGAAATGTCCCGCTTTTTTCTGAAAGTATCTGGCAAGCCTATTCTAAACCTAAATTCGTTACAGAAATACAAATACCATCAACGTTCCATCGTTTTGATCATTTCGAAGAATAAAATAATATATAAGATAAAGTTACAGCTTATTCAATACTAAATACAACATTTTGAACTGCCATAGAAAACCCATGGACCTATCATAAAAATATAATTAATAATCTAAACCTTGGGACGCATGTCGGTCGTGAGAAGCACATTGCTGCAGATAAACATGCAAAGGTACTAAAAGCCCTCTAGAGCCCCAATAGATACTGTTCCACGATTTCTACAGTTTTCCAAACAATAACCACCATTGAAAAAGCTGCTCTCTCCATCACAAATCACAGCCATGAATCGGAAGCGCGCGGGGTGGATCTAGAACAGACATACATCGGACGCTGCTGCTCAGATGGTGGTCAATGAATTTTCCCGGTTCGCATCACGATCCCGGATAATTACCGGTATGTAAACATCAAATAAATATAATCACTGTGAACGCGATGAACGCGTCTGTGACAGAAATAAATTGTCGATGTTGTTGTTGTTGTTGCGAGCGATTATAAGCAATCACGATTGCAGTTGAACTAGAAAACACTTCCGGTCAACGAAATGCGGATGTCCGACCATGATCAACTATTTATTGAATATGTTTTGGTTCTATAAAGCTTTAAATTTAGAAACATTGGATTACAAGAATGTAGCATTGTAGCGTTTATTCTTGTGTAAAGTTTAGATAAAATGTGTAATATTATTGATTGATTTAAGTTTAACTTTTGAAATAAATATTTAAAAGTCTTAGTACGAATATCTTTAACGAAATTATTTTTCCAATGAAAATTATAGTGCAAATTCGTTCAAATTTTATCGGCCGTTTTTCCTCGGAAATTTTTTGTCTTTTGTCAAATTTGTCATTTTTGTCAATTTTGTAATTTCCGCCATTTTTTGTAATTTTTGTCATTTTTGCCATTTTTGCCATTTTTGTCTTTTTTTGTAGTTTTTGTAATTTTTGAAATTTTTGTCTTTTTTATTATTTTTGTCTTTTAGATATTTTTGATATCTTTATCATTTTTGCACCTTTTTTCATTTTTGTCATTTAAGTCATTTTTGTATTTTTTTTTTTCATTTTTGTCATTTTCTGCCATTTACTGTCATTTTCTGTCATTTTCTGTCGTTTTCAGTAATTCTCTATAATTTTGATCATTTTTGTCATGTTTTTCATTTTTGTCATTTTTGTAATTTTTGAAATATGTATTTGTAATTTTTATGGTTTTTTTTTACAGTTTTGTCCTTTTTTTCGTTTTTATTATTTTGGTCATTATTTTCTTTTTTTATGTTTTTATCATTTTTTCAATTCTTGTCATTTTTGTCATTTTATGTCATTTTTGTCATTTTTGTCATGTTTGTCATTTTTGCCATTTTTGTCTTTTTGTCATTTTTGCCATTTTTGTCATTTTTGTCATTTTCGTCTTTTTTGTCATTTTTGTCATGTTTGTCATTTTATGTCATTTTTGTCATGTTTGTCATGTCTGTCATTTTTGCCATTTTTGTCATTTTTGCTATTTTTTGTCAGTTTTGTCATTTTTGTCATTTTTTGTCAATTTTGTAATTGTTGAAATTTTCGTCATTTTTGTCCCTTTTGTCATTTTTGCCATTTATGTTTTTTTTTTTCATTCTTGCAATTTTTTTCATGTTCGTCGTTTTTGTCATTTATGTCGTTTTTGTTTTTTTTCTATCCCTTTTGTCATTTTTGCAATTTTTCTCATTTTTGCTATTTTTTTTTTATATCGTTTCTGTCAGTTATGTCATGTTTGTCAATTTTGTCATTTTTGAAATTTTTGTAATTTTCTTCTTTTTTGTCATTCATGTCATTTTTTATATTTTTGTCATTTTTGTTTTTTTCTCTGTCACTTTTGTCAGTTTTATCGTTTTTGTCATTTTTGATATTTTTGTCGTTTTTGTCATTTTTGTCTTCTTTGTTATTCTTGACATTTTTTTTTAATTTTGCCATTTTTATAATTTTTGTTATTTTTTCTTTTATTCTTTTTATTTGGTCATTTTTATCATTTCTTCTATTTCTACAATACCTTTTGCCGTTTTTGTCGATTTTGCCATTTTTGGAATTCTGTCAGTTTTGTCATATTTGTTAATTTATTCTTCTCTGTCATTTTTTTCATTCTCTTTCTAATTTTTAATCATTTCTGTGATTTTTTTTTATTTTTGCCATTTCTGTTTTTTTCGGTCATTTTTTCTCTTGTGTCGTTTTGTCACTTTTGTCATTTTTGACGTTTTTGTCATTTTTATAACTTGATTCAATTTTTGTTAAATTTTTGTCAGTTTTGTTTTTTTTTTATTCTCATCATTTTGTCATTTTGTCATTTTTATCATTTCTATTATATTGCTGTTTTTGTCTTTTTGCTTTTTTGTAGTTTTGTCATACATATTTGTTATTTTAGTCATTTCTGTCATTTTTGTATTTTTTTTGCACTTTTGTCATTTTCAAGTTTTTTAATACCTCAATCTTCCTGATATGAAATTGGTGTTTTACGCAACTTCTTAGAAAACATTTTAAACGCATTTTGGCGAAAATACGAGATCAGAAACTTTTTTGGAAAATTAAGTTAGTCATTTGTTTGCATTTATCATTGGCTGGCTTCCTTAAAGAATCTATGGAAATGCACATTTCTTATTCATGTACATATGTTTCAATTAGGTAAATATTAAATTAGAAAAATAAATCATAGATAAGGCTAAGCTTTTGAAATTCAACAAAATATTGTGCTGTTCTGCTACGCATCCAAATCAAAATATGTAGGTACAATCAAAATCTAGTGACGTTTAAATTCCGGTAGCCTTACCTCTTGATCCTGCGTCGCACAAAGTCCCGTTAGTTCACTGATCCGCTGTTTGGCTTGGCCAATGTCCCGAACCTGATTCCCAGGTTCCGATTCTTGCTCCTGTCCGTCATCTTCACCATCTTCATTCTCACGGACTATTCCTTCGGCCAGCACTTCTTGGGCGAAGCTGGTTATTTGTCCCTTAACTTTATTAAGACTATCGTTTAACTTTAGCCAAGACATTGTTGCACTCTTTGCGTTTTAGAATTTCACCAGATTGTTTCGTACCCAATTTTTCCCGACGTAGAAGCACGATTTGCGCCGCGAAATTTATGTCTAATGTAAAACTGACACCATACCGACTTTGAGAAAACGTTTATCTTTAGGATAAACCGAAAAACAAAACATAAAACACTGAAAACATGGAAAATTTTGCAGAAAATTTTCAACCGATTGCGTCGATATCGAAATTCCGTTCTTGTACACGTAAATCAAAACAAAAACATCATCAACCAGTTTTGACGTTTTCTTTCCTCCTTCTCTTTTTTGAACACGACTCGCAAGCCTAATATAAAAAAATAATGTAAAAGACATTAGGAAAATATTGTTATAATGGTTATGATCAGTACGTTTCAAAATTATTTAACGACTAAAATAATTATTTAAAAAAAATCCCTACCCTTGTTAACATTATAAAAATATCTAGCGTAACATTTAAAAAGGGCGAAACTAGCAGTTAGCTCGAAACGAGAAAAACCCGTTTGAAAATTCGGAACACCTATTCAAATCCTATTTATAAAATCGACCAGTTTTTGTTCAACAAATTCAAAAAATGTGCATTATATTCTCTTATTGTTCGATGGTGATCAAGAACTTTAACTTTTTTCACGTAATTTCAGAGATTTTCGAGTTTCGCCCTATTATTGTTTTCGATTTTAGTTACGCCTGCAAGTTTCGCCCAATTGATCGGCCGTTTTTGTTTTGGTTTTGAAGTTACGCCCATTCATCCTACACGCAAAAACTAATTAGGCCGTTTTGTCACATACGGTCAACTCAGTTAAGCCTATTGGCCCTACACGAATAGAAAAATTCACTCCATTTTGAATAGGCGTAACTTCACGTTCCAACGAAAATGCATCAACAGGAAGTTTCGCCCAATTGAATTTTATCAATTTTTTGAAAGTTCTAAGTAATTTTAAGATGAAACCGCGTTTGATAGGTAACCCGCATGGATCATTATACAATTATACAATAACGATCCCCATTATCTTCCTCCCAAGACACTCAAAAGATTCCCTTTATAGTTTGTGGATTATTAATGAACGATTATACTAATCGTTTTTTCATGAAATGGAATCGTTTAGACACAAATAACGATACAGGGAACGGGTTGTTAAGTAAATAAACGATTCATTTTTTTGCTTTTTTCTATTCGCTCTGAAGCTAGCTGTATCATACGTGGAATCTTTTCTGAATGATCGTCTCATAAGAAAAATAACGATACAGCATATCGTGAAGTGTTGATAAAAAGATAAAAATTAATAATTTTTTGTTCGATTTTCAGAATTAATTAAAAACATTTTGTCAATTTATTCCATTTATTTTATTTTATTTAACATACTTATCAAGTAACCGCCGCACCTTCTAATATTTAGCTCCTTCCGGATGTTCCGAATAACGCCTTCCGGATGATGTGAGTAGCACCATCGGCATGGGTGTTGCTTGCATTGTTGTTGGCCATATTGAGGAAGTGACCGCTCGTCGCTGGTCGTCGTTGCTTCAATCCTCCAATTGTGGTTTCTTTTCGCTGCTGCTGCACTTCAGACCGATTTTCTCCCTACCAGCTTCGCGCTGCTGCTACGATGGTGTTGCTTCCAGCTTATTTTGGCTGCAGGGTTTTTCCTCCGAACCTGAATAAATGTCCAATTAAGACAAATGATTAATAAAGAATCATTATAAAAACTTTTTTTCAAATGCTTGAACATACCTCTAACCTCGCGCTGTTTTGATTCCTCGGAGGCCTGGATCTGGCCACAACCACAGCCCGTTAAATTTACGCGAACTGCTCGAAGTATTTGTTTTTTTTTAACCGAAATCCGCCCGCGTGTAGTTTGACAGCAGAAAAGGGGAAGCGTGTTGCTAAAATAATTATTTTATTTTTAAAACTATTCACTGTATCTTTAAGAAATAATTTTTAATCATTTCAACGCGTTGCAAAAATAATCAATTTATTTCTTGGAATATTAATTGTATCTTTCATTAATAATATTATATCCCTTCTAGCAAATGCACATTGAGCCAAGACACACCTTGGAACGTTACTATTAATGTAATCAGAACGGAATAATATGGAAGATATGGAGTATCGTATTTAGCTATGCGGGAAAGTGCAACCGCGTGCATCCGGAATGACCGTTAACTCGATTTGTTTACATTTGGCAGTTTCGCCCTTTTGAAATGTTACGCTAGATATGTAATATATCTTTCCTTTTATTTTTCTGTTTGAATGGTTTAAATCTTTAAATTTAGGTTAATACCCCGTTTTCACATTATTAGATAGAGTTCATCTGAGGCTGAGTTAGGGTACGAACACAGTGAGCGCGAAGCGAACTGCGAAGCGAAATATTCATTCACCGGATGAATTTCGCAAGTTCATTTTTGAAGGCCGGCCACAGTGTACACGGTAACCAAAGTTACTCTATTCTGTATAAAATTTCATACAGTTTCGGGAAAAGTGTCTCCACTTAGTTTTATGTTTGGGCGCTTTACGCAGAGCGTGAGCAAAAAGCTTTTATACATTTGAAAGCTTTCGGTCAGTTGCTCAATTCTGTATATTTTGACATGGGGATGCCCATGCATTTTTCAGATTTCTTTAGAAAAGTAAAAGTTGACAAGTTTTTTCGAAAATAAAAACACAGTTTGCTCACATAACAGATAAAGAATAATTTTTTATTGCTTATTTCAACATTAAATATAGATACATAAACATAAAACGTTCTTTTACATTATAAGTGATGGATCAAAACACTATTGTATACAAAGCTTGAGACACTTTACACTCCTACGAGTTTTTTTTCCTACCTTTTCATGGCAAATATAGGAATAGGCAGTAGCAGCCTAGATATTAGGCAAAAAATTCAGGGCTATACGGCTGTTCGTCTTGGTTTCCGCAATTTTCATCTCGATCGGCCTCAACATCCAGTACGGATTTGCTTCCGCACGCTCTAGCATGGATTGAAGTAGGGATCATGGAATCTGGAAAAAGGTTGAATTGAATCTTTTAGAATAATAATTAATTTGGTTTGTGATAAGGATCTCGATGAGAAAAATAATTTAAGACAATACTGAAAAGCTTTATATAAGAATAAAACTCCTAAATTTGTATTTCAATATTGAAAGCATTTCGGGCTACTGAGTCCAAGTCTACTTTCAAGGTAGGTTTAAAATTCATATTATTTAATTGATACTGATAAAATTTTATATTCAGAGACTATTTCGATTGAATGATTCATTTAATCAATTCGCAATCAAGGTTTATGTAGAGTAACAAATTTAGCAAGCATATAAAAAATTTTCAAGGTAATGGTCAAATATGCATATTTGGCTTTCTTTTTCTCAGGAAAAATAATTATATTTTTCCTGGCATACCTTTGTCAGTAAGAACGATTCAAATTAAGAATTTGAATTTAGGAACTAAGAATTACAATTTAGGATTCTCTACCTCACCTGGCCCGATAAAAAAGCTCTTCCTCCTCTGCTCTGAATTAGTGCATTGAATAATTTCCAAGCACCTTCAATAGCTTTTCTCCGGCAGCCACTCGGAACAGAAACTATCCTGCGAAGAGAATCAACCACAAGTAGATTTATAATAATTTATATAAAAACATGAAAAAATAATACAAACCAAAACCAATCTTAGCGCCATTAACCGCCTTCCGGACAATCGGCCCTCTGAAGATGGAAAATAATGAGTCAGGGGGTTTCCGGTTGGCTAAAATACGAAACCGAGGGAAATATTATTTTAACTTCTTGTTGCTGCTTCCTCTTACTCTGAATGTTTTTTTCTTCGAAATTCTATATGTATGTACGCCGACGGCTGGTGCACCTTTTTCATCCATCTTCCGGATTCTGATAGCCGCCCAAAAACAACCACATTACCTCTCATAACCATATTTATCCAATGGTTTCATCCTTTTTCGGAGATTCCCTTCGAGTTGTGACCTAGAAAAAAAAACAAAACAAGAATCGTTATTTCCAGACGGCAGAACAAAACAAATTTTTTCTCATTCAAACTTACCAATTTCCAATGGAAAACGATCTGAAATCAAATGTCCGGCAAACAAACAATTAAATTTGAGGCGATTTTAAATATTTAAGCGGTCTATTCACAAAAAGACGCTTTTAATTGTAAATACTCATTACACCGCCATCTAAAAGCTTTTGAAATTCGCTTTGGCATCCCCTTCCAACACAATTCCAACAACAGCAAACTTTTTATACAGAGCATGAATAATTGAGTTTTAGTCCAAGTATGTATATTGGCAACCCAAAACTATCCAAAATTGAATTTGTGATATACAAATTTTGAGCAACAACCGATTAGTTATAATGAAAGTGTAATCGCAATACATTTTATGAATAAGTCAGTTTTTCCGTGTACGCGAATTGCGAAGCGGTTCAACACTGAAAAAAAACTTTCTGTTTTGCAAAAATTAATCACTTGTGAAAAAATCTTTGCAAATTAATTTGCAGAATCAAAACTGTGAGCGAGGGATACGTACCGCGCCAAAAAAAATAATCCGCGTTAATTCCGAAAAACCACGTCAACTTCGGAAAACCGCGGAAAAACCTTGCGCGTTCTAGGACCACGGGGATTATGAAAAGGAATCTTAAGGTCATGAATTGCCTGGACTTTATGAGTACGTCGGAGAATAGATTTTTGACACCCAAATCCTGTATGACGGCTTCAGCCTAACGCCAACATGCTTTAAATGACTGAAAATCGCATAAAACAAGCATAATGTGGATATTAGGTGAGAAGAATCAATTAGAAAAAGTCGAAATTTGCAGTCTGACGCTATGAAACGCCATTTCAAAATCCAATACGGCAGCTTTCGCTCAACTTTTAAATATTTCAAATGACTTAAAATCGCAAGAAAAAAAATCTACTAAAACTATGACAAAAATATAACAAAAAAATGAAAAAAAAAATTACAATATAATAACAACAAATATTACGAAACGCTGACAAAACTTTGATAGAAATATGACAAAGGTGACACAAATATTACAATTTGATAAAAATATACCAAATCTATGATAAATTTGACAATAAAATGGCAAAGCCTTTACCAAATTTTAAAAAAATCTGACAAAAATTAATAAAGTTGACTAAATAATAACAAAAAATTAACAATAATTCCAAAACTCGAAATAAAAACTTTAACAAATACTTGACAACATTATGGAAAATATGAAAATTGAAATAATAATATGAAAAATATAATAACTTATCAAAATTTACAAATATGACAAAATTTTGCAATAAAATTACATAAATCTGGCGATACTATGAAAAAAATCTTACAAATGTAATAAATATATATGTAACAAAGCTATGAAAAAATATGATAAAAATTTAACAAAACAACGATAAGAAAACAAAATTATGACAAACAGTTGACAAAGGTTGTTATAGTACAGTAAGATTTTTTTCATTTTATTTTAATTTTTGTAATAATTTTGTCATGTTTTCATTTGTCGTATTTTTGTCATAGTTCTGTCAGATGTTTTGTTCATTTGATAGTGAGTTTTGTCTTTTTTCGTTCGATTTTAGTCGTTTTAACATCTTCTCTTCATACTGAAAGCACTGACCATACTGACTGGACACTCGATTTCGTTTTCTGGATAAGTTTTCCAGGAAAAAAACAAAAAAAAAATCATTTTTCCAACAGTACGCAATGTCGATTCCAGAGTGCGCATGGATCGATTTGAATAAATGCTACCCCAGTTAGGAAATGCCACCCAACTTTAAAAATAAAACACGCAATTTCTACGATAAAATCGGGCTAAACAGGACCATTTTTCCTACACGGCATTTTTTGTCAAATTTTTCAGGTTCGCCACCTGCCGTCGGTATTGCGAACCTGCAAAATCTGACAACAAAAAATTAGACAGAAAATGGTTGAATTTTTGTTCTAAGAGTCAAGTCAGTGTGGTCAGTGCTGAAAGTCTTACCCAGTACAACTGCATTCGATGATTACTCTTGTATTTGAACTCACGGACATTGGCTTAGGAGGGAACTAACTTGCCAACTGAGTTACATTTTTAACATATTCAACATTATGTCATTTTTTTTTAATTTTGTGTTTATTTTTTGTCAGATTTTTGTGATTTTATTGTAAATTTGTTGTTATTATTTTGTCATTTTTGTAAATTTGTTGACAAATATTGGTCCTTATATTAGTTCTGTCAGGTCATATTGTCAAATTTTGATTATAATTTTGACATACATTATTTTTCTCATTTGTCATAGTTTTGCTGCTATTTCTGTGAATTTTTCCTCATATTTTTGTCTAATTTTTTTAAATTTGTCATATTTTTGGCATAATTATTTTACCACATTTGTCGTGTTTTATTCAAAGTTTTGTCATTTGTCTTTATTTTTTTTTGTCATATTTTTTAATTTTAGTAAAAGTTATTCATATTTTCCCACAGTTTTGTTATATTTTTGTCAATATTACTTTAGTTTTATAACACTTGTTATATTTTTGTTTATTCATTTCATGCTTTTTTAAATTTTGTTAAATTTTTGTCAGTAATTTTTCATCAAATTTTTTATCCCTTTCACTCATTTCTTATATTGTGGATGGACCATACGATTTTCAGTTCTTTATTGCATTTTGAATTAAGCGGGAACCGCCATATTTTATTTCAAAATGGCGTCGGACAGCCAAATTCGACTTCTACTTATTGAGTACTTTCATCCAATACCCATATTGTGGGAGTTTCATCTGCTTTTAGTCACTTCCAGCATTTTAAAGTTGAGTGGAAGGGGCCATATTGGATTTCAAGATGGCGTCGGATAACAAATTCCAACTTCTATTCGTTCAGCCCCTTCGCCCTATACACATATTGTGGGGCTTCCATGCCACCGGTCGTTTATTGCCAGTTAGAATTTGTTTCAATTGATAAAGAATGAAATCGCGTTTTTTTTTTCGAAAATCCGCGCTAAAAAACCGTACATTTTTTATTACTAACACAGAAACGGCAATGATAATTAAATAAATAAACTTTTGAAAAATATTTTTTTGATAAATCATTTTACGATAAAACATTTCCGAGAGAATATTTTCAGTGTATGTCCAGATGAACACACGCTAACTTTTGGCTACCCCTTAACGAATACTTTTGACCCGTTATTCAATAAGACTGGGAGAACTCCTTTTTCCGGATAAAGCCCCTGTACCCTTTAAGGGGTACTCAGCCTGATAACGCTTCAGCGGATGAAAATTACCCCTTATTCCAAATGCTTGTAGCAGATGATTACCCCTTATTTGAAAGGCTTCTTGTGGTGGAAATTTTAGGAGCTGCTTATCGGAAATGAATGCTGGGGAATGAATCACAACAAGATATCATAAATTTTATTTGGTTTATTTAAATGACGAAAATAATTTCATATTATTTGAAAATTTAAATTTTTTCCTTCTATGGGAATCGACCTTCAATCAACGGCTTATTTTCGACGCGCTCATCGGGAACTGCGCAGCTCTGAAATAATAAGATGAATACATTGTAATTCCAAAAAGGAAAGAATACGAATATTTATTCAATCAATTACTTACAATTTTTCTCATCGCTGCTAATTTACCGACAAATGACAACGTTATGAATGTTACAACATCTGAAACTACCCCTTTGAAGCGGACTCGAGCTTTTCTAAATAAGGGGTAATATTGACCCGACAAAATGACCCGTTATTTGACAGATCGTGGAGGTTCTCAATAACGGGTCATTTTTACGCCTTTAAGGGGTAGCCAAAAGTTAGCGTGCAGAATGAATTCGCGCGATCCAGCCGGGTCTTCGCACGAAAATTCGCTTGCACTGTGGCCGGTCGATGTTTTTTTCAACGTGTTTCAATGAGAAGCGGTTTTTCGCGCGAATTGGAAATTCGCTTCGCACTTCGCACCGCGCTCACTGTGAATTCGACCTTACTTTGGCTGCGATGAACTTCGTGAGTGACCCGACCACGCGACAAAAACGTAAACAATCTGTCATATGAAGTCGATACACAAATTTATCGAGTTTTACCGGCAAATTTAAAGTTTGATTTTACTGAAATAAAAGCATTTTAAGCATACCATTTTGCTTGGAAGAGTTTGACAGAAGTGATTTACAATGTTAACTAATCGAGTGTTTATGAAAAAGACCAGGAAAGGTAAGTTTAGGTTACAAATCGTCGAGCGTTTTTCAAAATTTTCTTTCTGGTAGGTGGAATCATAAAAGTTGTTCGAGAGCACTATCTCCGAGATGACGTTGCCTGCGGAATTGGCTCTTGTGGGCTGTGCTCCCTGCCATCAACCCGAACCAGTTTAGACCCCAAACCGGAGCAACTGAACGAGAGCTTCCCCTTGCCTCACTATCTGATGCTGGATACCAATGTGATTCTCTACCAAATCGATTTTCTCGAGTCCGAGGCCGTCCGAAATGTGATTGTGCTCAGTACTGTCCTGGATGAGGTTTGTAACTTATTTTATTTAAAAGAAAAGGCCATATGCTATGAATTCAAATATGAGTCTTACATTCCCAATTTGTTCCGTCTCAACAAGGTCAAGCATCGGAGTCCGAAAATTTTCAAACGCCTACGAAAGGTGATTGCCGATCCGGGAAGAAAGTTCTATACTTTTGTGAACGAACACCACAAAGACACGTACCTTAGTAAAGGAATCGGGGAATCGGCCAACGATCGTAACGACCGGATGATCCGTCAGGCGGCCCTCTGGTACGGTAAACACATCAAGGAAGACAATCCGAAGAGTAAACTTCAGGTGATCATTTTGACGGACGATGCTGAAAACCGGACGAAAGCAAGCGCACTTGGACTGGCCGTTTCTTCTGTTGCGAATTATGTTGGATCGATGAAAAATCATCCGGAGTTAAAAGATAAAGTTTTTAACACGGAAAAGTGGCAGGATGATTCGAAGATTATTTTTCCATCCCATATGACGGCTGCCCAAATTCACGATGGAATTAAAAAGGGGGAATTGCACCAAGGTAGTTTCTTCGCCTCACGGGATAATTTTCTGGAAGGAAACGTTCGATCGGAAGCTTATGAGGAACCTATTTTAATTCAGGGCCGGTTGAATTTGAATCGGGCTGTGGATGGAGACGTCGTTGCAATTCGAATGTTTCCCAAAAGCGAATGGAAATGTCCAAGCAAGATTGTGCTGGTGGATGAACAAAATGTTGATGACGAAACCGCAGAAGTTGCAGACCCCGAATTTGAAAATGATCCAAAAGATGATGCTGTTCCTACTGCTGCCATTGTAGGAATAATCAAACGAAAATGGCGTCAATACTGTGGAATATTAGCCGCTAATCCATTGGCTGGTTCGACCAGGCATCTGTTTGTACCATCGGATAGAAACATTCCTCGGATTCGCATTGAAACGCGTCAATCAGCTCATCTGATTACTCAACGCATCGTTGTGGCCATCGATTACTGGCCTAGACACTCTAAGTATCCGATAGGTCATTTTGTGCGGGCATTGGGAAATATTGGCGAGAAAGATGCAGAAAATGAAGTTATTCTTCTTGAACACGACATACCGCATGGTAGTTGGTCAGCGGAAATAAAGAGTCAGCTACCCGTATTGCCCTGGCATGTTGAACCGGAAGAGTACAAGAAGCGTGTAGATTTGAGGGACATAACCATTTGTTCCGTTGATCCGCCAGGTTGTACAGATATTGACGATGCTTTGCATGCACGCCGTTTGGATAACGGAAACATAGAAGTAGGAGTGCATATAGCAGATGTAACACATTTCATCAAACCGGGAACGGCTTTGGACAAGGAAGCTGCTCTGAGAGCAACTACCGTGTATTTGGTAGACAAACGTATTGACATGGTGCCGGACGTTCTTAGCTCAAATCTTTGCTCCCTTCGTGGTGGAGAAGAGCGCTTGGCTTTCTCTTGTGTTTGGGAGCTTGATGATAATGCCAATATCATCCACACAAAGTTCCATAAATCGGTTATCAAATCCAAAGCAGCGTTAACTTATCAAGAAGCACAGCTCATCATCGATGATGCATCTCAAACTAATCAAACAGCTCAGTCGCTTCGTTTGCTTAACAAGCTGGCTAAGCTTCTCAAGAAACGTCGTATTGATAATGGTGCCTTAGTACTGGCCTCTCCGGAAATTCGTTTCAACATCGACAGCGAAACTCATGATCCCATTGACGTTGTGGCCAAGAAAATGCTTGACACTAACTCCATGGTCGAAGAATTCATGTTACTGGCAAACGTTTCTGTAGCGGAAAAAATAGAACACGAGTTCCCCGAGTGCGCGATGCTTCGTCGACATCCTTGTCCACCGGATGCCAATTTTGAACCCCTGAAAAAAGCGGCTTCCTATCAAGGTTTTGAAATTATTACCGATAGTGGAAAGCAATTGGCTACCAGCTTAGACTTAGCCGTAAAACCCGACAATCCTTATTTCAACACTCTGCTCCGTATTTTAACAACGCGCTGTATGATGCAAGCCGTTTACTTCATCAGTGGAACAACCCAACGTCAAGAGTATTTCCACTACGGGTTGGCATCTCCGATCTACACTCACTTCACCTCACCGATCAGAAGATATGCCGATATCATTGTTCACAGATTGCTAGCAGCTTGCATAGGTGCTGACAGTACCTATCCGGCTCTTTTGGACAAAACAGCCAGCGCTCAGCTTTGTAACAACTTAAACTATCGCAACCGGATGGCACAGTATTCCGGTCGGGCTTCCGTAGCCCTGCATACTCACCTGTTCTTCCGCAATCGAACATCCGACGAGGAAGCTTACATTCTGTTTGTAAAGAAAAATGCTTTCCAAGTTATTGTGCCTAAATACGGTCTCGAAGGGACTATCTACGTTTCGGGGCGTGGTGAGAAGGCTCGTTCTGGTCCAACGTTCACATACAACGAGGAAACTCAAACGCAATCCTGTGGCAATGTCGAGTTTCATGCCTTCGATCCGGTCATGGTACGGTTGAGTTTAGATTCGACCAATGTACAACATCAGAAGCTTGTTTTCGAACTCGTTACCCCATACATCGAAGGATTCAGCGTAAAGCCGTTGGCCGAGTTAGATCAAGCTTCACCTACCAAACGCAAGAGTACGGAAGTCGAAGAGCAACAACCATCAGCGGTAGATACGGTGAAAAAGAGTAAAAAAGGTTTGTAGTGATCTAATTCCTTATTCTAGAAGCATCTGCAATCATGTATAATTTATTATTTTTCAGGAAAAAAAGCCAAGTAACTAAGAAACTGTTATTAAGATGTGCATAATAAAATGCCATATGCAAATTTACAAAAAATTAAAACAAAATGCAAAATTTACTGTGATGACAATCATGAAGTTTTAAAGATAGATGATTATTGAAATTTGGTGTAAAATTATCAAGAACCTAACGGTAAGTAAAATAAAATTATGAATTTAATACCCTTCAATAGATATTATCGGTGAAATAATCATGAACTTTAACTAAAAACTTTGTAATTAATTACAGAAGTATGCTTTTATATCAGAATAATAAACTTCGCTATCACGTCTGGACAGCCAAATTGAAACCATCTAGGTTGACTTAAGGTAGTACACAACCAAAAAGGGCACAAAGTTTTGAAAATTTTGCCAAATTTTGATTGTACTGAGAGCTTACAATATTTCATTCTCTGAAAGTTTTGAGAGCAGATTTTGCTATCATAGATAAATACTTGATGCCTTGTATTGGCATCATTGTGCTCTCCAAGCTCTCAAAAACTGAGGTGTAGTTAGCTTCTTAGTTTTAGTAAAATTATTCATCACTTTGCTAACCATGTATAAAAATTTGTGCTCTCATTTTTGCTATGTATCACCTTATATCAAGCAAAATGAGAGCACATTTGGCTCTCATGGCGTGATAGCAAAATTTGCTATAATTTTGCCATAAAGTCTGCTCGGGAACTCTGTAAATAATTCTTTTCCAATTTCTTAGATATAACTTTACTCACTTACTTTGTATTTGATGTACCTAATTTAAGATAGCATATTTTTTATTGTGCGAGATTGGTAATATACAGCTGACTTTATTTTTATGTGCAAGAAATAAGTGACCAGATAAAATAACTCTTAATATCCGCCTAGCAAGACGTTCGGGAATTTCTCTATATATTATTGAAATTTAGTTCTTCAATTCTACACCTTTATTATAAACATAAAATAACGTATGGACTTTAATCTTAGTATTGCTTCAAATTATTCGCGCGAACAGCAAACGTGTGCATACACAAAGAGCATATTGAATCACTTTTGCACTTACATTCTTCGTTGCATAATTTCTATTATGTTTGTTGGCTTGAATACATTTGTAAAAATCGTTTATCAATGTTTTTAAAGTAGCATGATAGCAATCTTTGTATTGTTGGAAAGGCTGAAATCTGAAACATCTTACCGTTCAATGTTGTTACATCAGACATCTATGTATAAAACTCACTAGGAAAAAAATCATGCCAAATGTATCCAAGCCAACCTATTTTTTTAACTTCAAGAAACCGTTGAATCATTTGTCGTCTACTTCCGTACCATGCCGGCACTTTTGTTACGTTTCCTCATATGTTTCGGCAGCACTCGGATCAGCGAACTGTCAATCTGAACCGGCATTGTACGCTGACGGGCTATGAACAACTTCTGGGCGTCCAACGATGCGTACTTTTTAACGTCGTTTATAGAACGAGGTTTCGTTGATTCACTGCTGCCATTGGTATTGCCTTGGGTAAGAAAGATAGGGAAAAAGAAATTTAAAAGAAAAAGCACACGTTAGTATCATGGAAATGCCTCATCCCCGGTAGCATTTGCTTGGATCCAATTCTTACTAACTTGTTTTGGACGAACCCATTTTCATGTTTTCCTTCTCGTCACTGCTACTTTTCTTGTCGTCCGAAAGATCGCTCATCGACAGTGGACTTTCGTCTGTTGCTGGGGCTAAATTTGTCTGTGTATCACTAGCTAACTTTGCGTCACTAGAAGCATTGTCTGATTTGCCAGAGGAATCTTCCTCACGTGTTGAATTTCTTTGCACTGCAACCCCTCGGGTGAGAGTCATGCGTCGTGCGGCTGTATCATACTCATCGATGTTCAGACTGTACATCGGACGTCGCTTGTTTTCCATTCGAGCATCTTCAAGAGAGTTGTCACTCTCTTCCGTTTTTTTGTGATCCATTGTTATCTGAATTATGTTAGTCGGGTACTCTTCCAAACTCTCGGTTGATTGATCTTCAGTAAAAGTGCGCATCGTGCTGTGATAATCCCGAAGAAGTTTTCTGTTCGATCGGAACCGTCGATACGAGCGCTGGATGGTCGACGCGGCTTGTTCAGCAGCTTCCTTGTTTTGTTCCTCACGTTCAATGAATTCGTCCAGCGATTGATCGATTGCATTGTTTCCGAACGATGCGTATGGTATATTAGTGGATGTATTCTGCGAACTTCGTCTGAAGAAGTGTTTGTTTGCATGAATCGTCGTTTGAGATGCGATCGTAGATTCTGTATCCGTAGATGCAATGGTCTCTAATGCTGTTCGGACGTTGTTTTCGTCCACATTGTCTGCCAGATTCTCTTGATCGTAAAAGTCAGAATCCGCTCTGGAAACGGAGCTAGCCAAAATCTTATTTCTTATATTACCTATGTAGTATCCATCGAATTCGTCCTCTTCTTGAACATAGTTTGGCCCATATTTGTCCAATCCTACGTAATCAGAGTCCTGCCTGGTCAAGTCTTTCCTCTCTGTCATGCTACGCCGTATTGCGTGTTTATGTGAAGCTGTCTCGCTGGCTTCCACATCGTCACGCGAGTGTAGCCGATCCTTCAACTGTCGATTGCGATTCGCAGCCGCCGCCATCGGGTCGAATACATCTGCTGCGTCCATCACCCCATCACCTTCTGCTAGGCCATTGGCCGCTTCCTCAGTGATGGGGCCCTTCTCTAAAAAATCATCGGTAAAGGTTCTCTCAGTTTGTTGATGGTCACGAGATTGTTGGTTTGGTTGTTCGGCAGCTAAAACAACATCTGCATCGTCATCAGTTTCCAGTGTGTTATTCTTGGCTAGAGTTTCGTCTTTATCTGGATTTTCACCCGGTGGACTTTCCTCATCGTTTTCTAGCTCCGATTGCTTCAAAGAATAAAATAATGCCTCAGCGGAATCTTTGTGAAAAGAAGCTATTTTTACCTTTTTGATTTCTTCCGCTTCAACACTATTTCGGCTTGCTAGTTTTGATGTCGACGGAGAAACTTGACGTTGGATGCATGGCTCTTCAACGACTTCTTCGTTCGATTCATTACTATTTCCTGATTCATCCTGTGAATCGACGTTAGCTTTCTTCTCTTCCGAATCCTTAGCTTCGACATCATTGGAATCACTAGCAGTTTGGTCATTATTTCTATTTTCTTGTTCTAAACCAGGTGCGGAAGGACTTGGTGGTTTATCTTCAGTTTTATTCCCATAGGTTCCTTCGGATAGCTCTTGTTCATTTTCATCTTCACCTTCATCATCTCCGTCGTCCATACGACTGCTGATGGAAGCGATGCCACCTGTTTCAGAAACCAGTTCTCCATCTGGCCCATCCATTGAACCGTCTGGGCCCGATTCTTTGGTAGAAGATTCCTTTGATAGACCATCAGATTGTTCAAGCGTTGCATTCAAATCCGATTCAGTTTTCTCCAGAGACCCTTCTTTGGATACTGCTTCATCGTTAACTTCGTTTGAATCTGGCTGTTCCTCATCCGTCGGCTCGATTTTTGCTTGTTCGCAAGCAGAGCTGGAATTGGGCTCCTCCAAAGATTCCCCCTTTTCAATCTCTTTTGGGGTCTCTGGAGCTTCCGTTTCAACAGCATCAACTTGCTCCTGAGGCAGCACAAGATTTTGATCCTGCTTCTCTTGTTTGATCTCTGTATCATTGCCGTCTTCAACTGCTGATTCCTCTATTGATTGCTGATTCACTTCTAAATCGACTTCGTTGGTTGATGTTGGTTTCTCATGTTCTGTTGAATTTTCATTCGGCGCTGCATTTTCATCTGCATTTGATTCTAACTCGTTCTGCGGCTCTGTTGTGTCCTGAGTTTCCGCACTATTTTTGTCTTCTTTATTTTTTGAATCTTGTTCTGGTTCTATGTTACTCGTAATAGATTCTTTTGGTGGAACATCAGTAGCTTCTGAATCACTTTTTGGACCTGCATCTTTCGACAGTGATTTTTTGGGTGACGCAACACCATCGTCTGAGTTAGTTTCGGGTTCTTCTTCCGGGTTTACTATTTCTTGCTCCGTTTTTTCAAGCTCATCACTCACAGCAATGTCATCTTCTTTCTGATCGTCGTCAGAAGCTTTTATATCAGCAACCTCAGAGTTATCACCAAGCGGTTCATCTTCATTTTTTTCTTCATTATCCATCATTGTCTCAATTGATTCGGCAGCAACTTTAACTTCATTGCCACCATCATCATTATTCGGATCTGACTGATCCACTTCTGCATTGCTCGGTTCATCAACTTTATCAGAATTTTGTCCCGTTTCCTCATTGTCTTTGTCATTGTCCTCGATTTCGACAGAATCCTCTTTATCAGAAAAATCTTTCGTAGAGCCTAGCACTGAAGGGGCGGAATTTTGTCTAGAAGTTTTCGCCGGTGTACTCGCTCCTTGATTAAGTTCTTCAGTTTGTTGTTGTAGATTTTCAGAATTTTCATCCTGAACGCTTTCAGCTCGATCGTTTCCTTCATTCATATCATCTTGAGATGTATTTTCAACAATTTCAATAACATCATTTCCAAGCTGTGCGTTTTCTGGAATATCATTTTCGTTTGTTAAGATTTCAGCTTGTTCTTCATTTCCTGGTTCATCAGTTGGAACGTCAGGCATTTCGAGTGTTTCAGCTTCGTTCTCGTCGGAAGCAAAACGAGATTGTACGTCTACTACAACGCGTTCTTCATCTGCATCAACGGTATCCACTCCTTCGCCATCATTTTGTGCCGTTCCTGCAGTTTCTGGCTTTTCTTCTTCGAGTGTACCATTTAACTCGGCTGAATTAATTGGTTGTTCGGGTTGGTGTTCAATTTTTTCAACCGATACATCTGGTTCATGTTCAGCAATGGTATCAGAAACTTCCAACGGCGCACTACCTTCTACTGGAAAATCTGGTTCACCAGTAACTTCCATCAAAACTTCCGCCGTGCTTGGTGCTGTCGGATATTCCTCAGTTTCATGTTCATTTCCGTTTGGCGGTTCTTCTGTATCTTTTGTATTGGCAGTTTCCGCATCGACATCATCTGAGTCCAGGGCTGTATCTAGCAATACTGTTGAAACAGCTGTGGCGGCTGTTTCTGAATCGGCACTATTCAATTTGCTTATTTTCGGACTTTGATTGTCCCGATAAGCTTCAACTTTTACAACAGATTGTTCAATATCAGGAGTTTCTTCGTTGATTGCATCAAGGTCGTCTACTGAGCTCTTAGCACTGCCACTTTTCCTTTCACTTCCATCACTTAAAACTGCTGCAGAATCGGGAATCGCTGCTGCTATAATTTGCTCTTCCGGTTCCGATTTTTCCACAGATTTATTGGAATCCTTAGAGCCCTGCTTACGAACACGTTTTCTTCTTCGACCACGTGTGGTAGATGCGCTGCCACCACTATCATCGTCATCGCCATCAGTGGCAATCTTCCTCGACTCATTTCCACCTTTGGTGCGACACTTGTCTCTGTAGTCCGCATACACTTTATGGGCACTGAAATGTGGATAGCCCTTGTCCAATTCACCAGCATCACGTTCGCGGATAAGATTTTCGAAATACTCAGCCGCATGGACATAGATGTTATCCGGATTTTCCCGTATCACACTCTTGGCCAGCCCTTTCATCAAATCGGGCAAGCCTTCCGGAATCTTCGGTGTTGTTATAGGCATCTTTGAAGAATGTTTGATTTTTGCACTGTCAGCAAACTCAATTTAAATAATAAATTCAAGAAAATTTCTATCAGTGAAAAGGGAAAGTGAACTGCACCTCCAACTAGGACGAAGTTCGGAAATCGAATGACCACACAGCTCAAACTGCCCCGAGGTCAAGTTCTCGCTAGAAAGGATAATTTTGCTCTGAATTCAATCGTCACCTTCCCTTGATGGTTTACCACCGTAGTTTCCTCATAACAACGAACGGAAGAAAATCAATAAAGCGCGAATATAAGGTGGAATTTAGTAGGAAGAATCGGTTGAGCTCGATGGCCGCGTCCGTTGCCAAGGGACGATGCCAGGCCACAACAAATCCGTTTTACCAGGATCAGGGCTATTACCGAAGACCGAATCTATAGAGAAACGAAAACACTGCTCGGGAAGGAGCGACCATCACCTCATGTGCGAGGGAGATGTGGGGTCACTCGAGGGTTTTGAGGGGGTAATGCAAAATACCGAAACACCACACGAAGGCCAATCATGCGGGGATCAATTGGAGCAAAGCCAAAGTAGAGAAAAAAACACTATAGTGTACATGCGGCGTCTTGTGCAGGTGAACCGAATTATCCCAGCGAGAGGTCAATGTGTCCACTTTCTCATGACACCCATCGAAATGGTTCAATACGTTCAAAGTTGCATTAGCTGTTGTTGTTGGTGGTTAATCTCTTGGAAGTTGTTTAGGCTCAGAGAAAAGTTATTCGGGAAAATATATGTACACCATTGAGAAACACATACACTTATCCATGATTTATGGGTCCTGCCTACGTGGCCTTGTCGCTATGATAGGTGTACCTCAGTTAGCCTTCCCGATTTGGGTTAACAGCTCAAATGAACAGTGAGAATTAATTATTGTTTTTATAAATTAGTAATTGCTGTGGCCGAATTTAGAAAAATATTTTTTCCGGCATGAACAGTCGACCAAATATACATTCCAATAAAAAATTTAAAACCGTTCCACTTAAAAAATGTTCTTTCCTAATCATATAGGTAGATAACCTGATTCATGAAAGAAGACTTCCAGAAAAAAATCAAAGTTTTCATGACCACTCTGATAGGCGTGAATGATGTGACCGACAATAAAACGCCATTTCAATTATGCAAATCTTTTCAAAGGGGATAAGATCTAAATAGTTTGTAGAAGCGGATCGTAAATTAATATGTGCTTTAAACAGAAAAAAGGGTTGTACCTTTTTCCGCGGATTTCGCATGAGTGGAATAGTGGTTGGCGGTATGCTAGTTTGGCGGTTTACCATTTGGGAAATGGACCTTAAACGCGGCATGACTGTATGCGGTTTGGTCGATTTGGCGGTTTACAATTTTGCAAACGGCTTTGTATGGTGGTGTTAATTTTTGCGATATGACCCGTTTCGCGGTTTTTCGTTTTAGCGGCATGGAACATTTAGCGGTAGATATTTACTCAAAAATAAACTGGGCAAATGTTGCCGAGCTGAGCTTAATTTGGGATCACAACTTTAAAATGCGTTTTCTGGCCTTTAGAAGCGTTTTTTCGGCATTCTGAGCTTAATTTGTGATCACATCTCTAAAATGCGTTTTCTGGCCTTTACAAGCGTTTTTTCGGGATTCCGAGCTTAATTTGGGATCACAACTTTAAAATGCGTTTTCTGGCCTTTAGAAGCGTTTTTTCGGGATTCTGAGCTTAGTTTGGGATCACAACTTTAAAATGCGTTTTCTGGCCTTTAAAAGCGTTTTTTCGGGATTCCGAGCTTAATTTGGGATCACAACTTTAAAATGCGTTTTCTGGCCTTAAGAAGCGTTTTTTCGGGATTCTGAGCTTAGTTTGGGATCACAACTTTAAAATGCGTTTTCTGGCCTTAAGAAGCGTTTTTTCGGGATTCTGAGCTTAATTTGGGATCACAACTTTAAAATGCGTTTTCTGGCCTTAAGAAGCGTTTTTTCGGGATTCTGAGCTTAATTTGGGATCACAACTTTAAAATGCGTTTTCTGGCGTTTTTTCGGGATTCTGAGCTTAATTTGAGATCACATGCTGCAGCTTTAAAATGCGTTTTCTGGTCTTCTGAAGCGTTTTTTTCGAGATTCTTAGCTTAATTTGGGATCACAACTTTAAAATGCGTTTTCTAGCCTTAAGAAGCGTTTAGCTTTATCTCGTTTTAATTTTTTTTAAATATTTTTCCATGTTTTATCTTTGAAAAGAATTTCCGATATTCACAAAAATATCTCTGTCACTGAAATTTCATAAGAATCAAGACGGAAACATAAAGATGTCCAATTGATTTGCTATCGAAACCACCTATTATTACATATAATAAAAGCCGTATTTATTAGTTATTATAATCACACTCCATCCGTCAGTCATCAGAGAAACGAACAAGCGTCGTCGTAGAGGAGAGAGAGAGAAACTAGTGGTTCTTGACCTCAACCATTTCAACCCGATGGTCGGTACATTATTGTACCATTTCCCTACCACTGGACCTTAATTTGAATATGAGTCAAGGTACGAGGAAAAGGTGCTTTGTCACCACACAGAGAAGAAAGCTGGTTTATGTACCTACGAAAAGCTATAGCCGCATGATTCTCGAATATGCTGACTGATAAAGTGGACAATCACAAGATGTCAAATTTATTATAATCATAATAAGAGAAAAACCAATCCTTTTCAAAAAAAATCTCAAAAATATGTTTAAATATTCACCTATCAATTATGATACCTAGGAAATCTTGAAAAACACGACCCAAAGACAAAAAAACGCGACTAGCAGGGTGCCATAGTTGTAGCGTAGAAGAAATGTCCTTGAACCTTGTCTTTCGAGGCAGCAGATTGTGGTCCGGTCTAGCGCGCTAATCAGCAATTTTAATTTTGCCTTCCTCTGGACGATTGTGAGCTACCGATTGTGTTGCGGGCGCTACCTTTTCACAGGCTAGACAGGTTGAAGATTAATGACCTCGCCATCATAGGGCGATAAGAAATTTGGAATAAATTCGTACCAACTAACTTCAACCGGGGGAATCCTATCGTGCTCAAGGTCACATTGAGAGAAGTGAAGGATTTTCGAAGAATCAGGAAATAAATGATTGATTCCGTTTTTAAAAGCTTTGTATTGTATGCGTCTTTTCAAAGGTTCTAAAGCGACTCCACAAAGAAGTCGAAAAATAAAAACAATAACAAAAAAAAATCTCGCTAAACGATTATCCCTGAAGTAATATTACATCAATTATTGGAGTTACTGGTCGATGTTCCGTCAAGTGTGGTATCTAGTTTGAAGATGTTTCCCGAGTATACATCCAATGCGGCCTTCTGCAGCTGTTTGACGTCTTCTTCGCAGAACTGCTGCAAGTATTCCTGTTCCATTGGATGTGTTTCCTCTGCTGGAATGATCAACGAGTGCAACGGTCCGCCCAGATCACTTTTTCGCATTTCTTTCAAGGTGCAAACCTTGATCTTTTGCGTGTCATGGCCAACCCTAGCAAGTCCAACAACCACCGTTCGTTCGGTGACGCCCCGTTTTTGTGATTCTCCGTTATGCTTCCGCTTGTGGATTAAACGCAACAACTGATCCGCCGCCTCGTGGCAACGCATGAATCGCGGTGGCTGATAAACCCGCGTTTTCTTCATCAAAGACTCGATCGTTGGTTCACGGACCCGAATATCCAACAGACAGAGGGTGTGCAGTCCGTGGTCCAAATTAGCCTGAATTTTGTCGTAGAAACTATCCGGTTGCCATGTATCGTCCCAGTATGGAATCGATACTGTTTCCCCGAAATGGTACAGCTGCAGTCCGCAGCATCCAACGGCATTCATGATCGACGCATTATGAATCACCTGGAGAGGAATGGTTTTCGTATTGTATAGCACCTCTTATAGGTTTAATCAAATTTCAAATGAGAGATTTGATAATCACCAAATTATCGCACAAATGATGATTTTGTCTAAGTAGAAGTGAAATTTTGATATTCTTATATGTACACCATTAAATTGTTGAAAAAACGTTTTCCAAATTATCATTTTTCCGAAATTGCTATTCAAGCGGATGATTCATTCTTGTTAGTATTATCTTATTATATCAAATGAGCCCAAGCTTAATCATTTGAAGAATTATTAGAATTAGAATTAAAAAAAATAGAAGATCGTGTTTAGCAATTTAAGTGTACGATTACCGTTAATATTGATATATCGAGTTACACTTCAATAAAATGATCCTATTTTCTATGAGGTTCATCAATATTATGAGAATGTTTTAACATACCTGAAAGGGAATTCTCTTCTCCCGGGCTCGCAGCAGTAAATCACTGTGGGTTGTGGCCCCGAAGGGATCCCCAACGACCAGAAATCCGATCTCCTTCTTGTCGGCTCCGGCCAGTATCTCATCAGCACCCTGCTCGACCAATTCCCGATCTGCCAGAATTAGCGAACGGCCATAATACTCTTCCTGCGAAAAGTAATTATATTGAAATCACAACCAATTCAAACAGTAGAAAGCAGATGCTTACCAGCTTCTCCTGGCCACACGTCAGTATCGAGGTGTAGGATTCCAGATAGACCCGTTCGCATCGCTTCACGACTTCCAGTCCTTTGACGGTGATATCCTTCGGGTCACCTAGCCCCAAACCAATGACGTAGAACACCATGACGCCCTGAAGAACGGGAAATGGCCGTTTTTTAGCAGGAAGAACCGGTAACGATGACCCCGAACGCCGAGAATCACCACCTCACACGTGCTGACGGGGTAGAACTTTTTTTTTGTTTCGCCGGTGCGTCTTTTTTTTGTTTATTATAGGTGTGTTCAACGAAACTCAATCGAAATCAATTGAAATGGATTGACAGTTGATCAGCTGTTTTTCCAATTGACTTCGATCGATTTCTATCAGGCTGTTGAATGAACAGCCACCCACTAATACTAACGCTTTTCTTATTCAGCTGTGCGCTTCGAGATTTCGGGATCCTTTAAGCATAATAAAAAAAAGCTTTTAAGCAATCAACTCAAATCAATACCCACGGCATTTTTCGCCGTATTTTTTAGAATTTTAGACGCGTGCGTTTTCTCCGAAGTCATTGTTGTCCTCGTTATTTTTAAAATGGGTATTAACAAAATGTCGGAAAAAAAACTTGGTAAGTAAATCTCATCAATTTATTCATACATCAGGGAAAATGACAAAGCAATTGGTAGCCAGTCAAAATTTAATAAAAAAAAATTGGATCGTGGAAATTAATGTTCTGGTCCGCGAATTACGCTCATTAACAGTCCCTGAATGCCTAGTAAGAAGTATCTTCCATCTTTTTGAAGAAAGGAATTTGTGCATTTCAAATGGATTAGATTCAATATCTAGGACAACGTGGAAAGGCCTTCCTCAGGGATCTCCACTAAGTCCGTTATGCTTTAATGTTGTGATCAGTGGATTGATCCACAGTGTCCCTCCTGATGTGATAACCGTAAATTACGCCGATGACACAACAATTGCTGTAAGAGGAACCTCGCTGGAGCATAGTTGCGAATCTCTCCAAAGGGCAGTGGATATAGTTGTGGAAAATATTTTCGACCTTGGGTTAGAACTTTCGCCCACGAAATGTAAGTGCCTTCTGATCTCGACACAACAATGCGATAATCCCCCAGAAATAAATATCGGCGGTTGCACTTTGGAATACGTCAGATCCCTGAGGTTACTCGGCATGTACCTCACACGAAATCTGTCGTGGTCGTGTCATATTAGAGAGGTACAAAAACGTACGGCTCCGTATCTTAACTTTCTACGAAGCATATCGGGCCAGTCATGGGGAGCACATCCAGCAGCAATGTTAGCTATTTTCAAGTCATGTGTGAGATCAATATTGGAATACGGTTCCATATTTATGACGGAGTTAACACAAAAAGAAGCCATCGTTTTGGATAGACTACAATGGGCAGGAATTCGAATCTGTTTGGGCTCCACAAAAACCACCCACACAGGTTCACTCGAAGTGATGGCTGGTATTATTCCGCTGCAACAAAGAAGAGAACTTGCTGTCATGCGTTTTGTAAATAAAAGAGCGTCACTTTCTTCTTGGCATGGTCAATACTCCAGACCGATCTTGGAAGGTGGCTTAGTGGCTACGGGAATACACCGCGCCATAAGAATGCTTAACGAATTTATTCCACTTGAACAGCCTCTAAATAATCTCCCATGCTACATGGTCAACCGTGAAGTTGTAAGAACAATAATATCCATTGATCTCACTGTTAAACGGTTATGTTCAGAACACCAGAACTCATCGGCAGCTGATTTGGTTTCAAACTATCTCTTGGAAGTGTATGCCAACGCGAAAATCTTGGCAACTGACGGGTCGAAAGATATACACGGCACAGGTTATGCTGTGGTAAATAGTTTTGGAGCGCCTGTAGAAGGGATCAAACTCGACAGTAAAACATCAGTTTATATGGCAGAGCTTCTAGCAATCAGGCATGCTGCGAAAATGATCGTAAGCCTTCCTGTTGCTCAGTATATTATTCTAACCGATAGTTTGAGTTGTCTCACGAGCCTTCAAAAAATCAACATCAATCAAAAATATCCCGTTGCTTGGTACGATATAAAAGCTTCCATTCTTGAAGGACAAAGAATGGGGCACGAGATCCATCTGATATGGGTTCCGTCTCACAGAGGTATTCCAATGAACGAGTTGGCAGATCAAGAGGCGAAAAGTGCGTGCATCAATGGTGGTACAGCAGATTATATTTTAACATCATTCGACATCCAGTTTCCGATTCGGCGTACAACAGTGCACAAATGGCAAGCAAAGTGGAATGCAGGAACTAAAGGACGTTTCTGTCACAGCATCATCTCTAACGTTTCGCTCCAACCATGGTTTAGTAGCTTGGATCTCAACCGCAGACAAATTGTAATCCTTTCCAAATTAATATCAAATCATTCACGGCTCCCTGCTCATCTGACTAGAAATGGTATCCTATTGGACGCGACGTGCAGTTGTGGCGAATCCATCGCAGATCCTGATCACATTATCTTCGCATGCAGCAGATTTGAAAATCTTCGTAGACCTATTTGGCGAATTTTAATGAAAAAAGGAATTCCACCCGATATTCATTTGATACTAAAAAAGAAAGACATTGAATTATATAAAACGATAGCTAATTTTGTAATTGAATGTAAAATAGACATGTAAGTAGAAGAGTAATTAACACTTGGCCGGTTATGTTATAGAGGTAAAGCCAATAAAAAAATTAAAAAAAAAAAAAAAAAAAAAAAAAAAATTGGATCGGCCCGGACCCCGTTCCCTGAATCCAACACTAACAGGTATTTTCTCTTTTTTTCCAGTACAAAAACGACCCTGGACATGACATCCTTCGAAGTCTACCTGCGCCACCCTCATCCAAAACAAGACATTAGGCAGAGAAGAATGAATCCAGAAGCTGTTGATGGAAATATACGGAAGCTCGACTCTGGCAGGATTAAATCTATAGGTGGAAATAGAAAGCAAGGAATAACAATGCGAATATCGTCTCTTCCGTGTGAACAACACCATACTCCATGGGAATATCGTGATAAAAATAAATTTCTTTCATTGTTCAAAATATGTAACATTTATTTATTATTATTTAAAACTTATTTCATAAAATTTCACATTTGCTTCGGTGCAGCACTGCACTGAAAGATGTTACTGACACCGGATCACTGACACAGCACCTCTGGCACAGCACCGCCAATGCCACATCGACCGACATCACTTTCACTAGCACCTGTGCAGTCCAGCCAGACACCATTCCAAAACTCCACTCAGCGCGATTGGCACAACACCACTGACGCAGCACGACAGGCACAGCTCCACCGACTCAGCACGACTGCAACAGCACCACCGACTCAGCACAAATGGCACAGCACCACCGACTCAGCACGACTGCAACAGCACCACCGACTCAGCACAAATGGCATAGCACCACCGACTCAGCACCCGACAGAGAATATATACCGCACCGAATGACACCGAATTCAAATAATTTTTCACAACACACCGAATCAGCTGTTTTTTGACAGTAAACAACTGCATTTGTGTTAGTGCGATAGAAACCGATACACTGAACCAAATCGGGCTATAAAATGTATAGGCTCATTACAATAATTGTTATAATTTCATTGCCTGATAAATACTAATGAAAAATTCTATAAAAAACATTACGAAATCCAATACTTTCTACAAGTTCGTCGATATCCGACAGTATCCAGTAAAACATACTAGAAAATCCAATGAATCGTATATACTTGTAGCACTTTTTGAAACGTATAGGAAAATACAGTAGCTTTGTTCGTTATTTAGTTTTCGGTACTTGTTTAGACTTGGAAAGTAAGCCTAGCTGCTGGTAAACTTAAATGCCCAAAAATTAAACGGCTGATGTGTTTTTGAGCTCATTAGTTTGTACATCTGGTTGGTGCGGAATCAAAAAATCATTTGGCAGCGAAGAATCGAACAACAAGGGGTAAAAAAATAAACTCCATTATTTTTTTGGTCAAGTAAGTAAACACAAATTCAAAATTAAATAAAGTTAAATTTTTTAATGTTTTTTCAGCTTTCATCTGATTTAAACGGAAGCATCGTTAATTGAAATTTGCTCGTCTGGTCAGAGTAACTTGCGGGCGCAAGATTTTGATCAGGCGAATATGCTCAAAAGGTTCACCATACAACAACAGAAAGGAGAATAATTAAGCTACAACTTCAGAATGTACGTAGTACGTGATACTTCATTCAACTCCCGGCGAGATTTGGTTCTTCGGATGATATCCTTTCTGTAGAAGAGTGGAGTAACCCGGACCAGAAGAACTTCCAGACCTATACCTTCGCGATTATGGAAAGTCTTAGATAGGTTAGTTTTGAAACATACATACATCTTCAACGAGTAATGATTTTATAATTAATGTTGATTTCAGATGATCACATAAAAACGGAGTACGAGTTGGCGAGGGGAAACACTACAGAATCCTCATCAATAGAACGGCTGAGAACAATAACCGAATCCGGAAAATGCTCCAATCTACATGGTACAATTGATTTCAACGGAAAATTTTCTTGAATTTCAAAGGCCAGAGATGGATGTATTTTTTAAGACGGGATAAATCCAGTAACAATAAATTTTCAATAATTGATCTCAATAATGTATTTTATTTACGCTCTAGTGAAAAAAAAACTTCAAATTTAAGAACAAATTGAACTAGGACATATTTTATTGAATCTTTACACTATTCATTTTACTTCTTTTCATAATAAATTATATTATCTTGGCGCACTTTAAAATTCATTGAAATTTCCTATAAAATTAATCAACCCTATCTCGACCGTATATTAGTAAAAAGTATTGGATTTTCTTTTAGTGCAAAAACACTAAAATTCCCAATAAACCTTATAGCCCGATTTCGTTCAGTGTAGAAACGAATCCTGCTCTCGGGCTTGATCGATTTCGATTGGTTTCGATCGATTCCGATAGGCTTTATTGAACGTCAATTGGATTAGTTTCGACCAAAACTTGGCTGAGTGAACAACCATTAACCAATCGAAATCGATTGAAACCAATTTCAATTGGCTATTGAACGGGCCTTATAATGTTTTGCTTTTGGGTAAGGGTCACTCACCAAAAAGGGTACTCATTTGCACACCGAGAAAAGTCTTCATTTAGAATTGAACTAAGTTTCAAGGAAATCGTTAATTTTCTACCAATTTTTTTTTAAAAATCATAATCAAATAAAATTTCAATTAAAGTGAAACCCTCATATATTAGTTAGATAAACTATTTATGCAACAAGCTGCAAAAAAATGATTTCTCAGCGTGAGTCGAACAATCGCACAGAGCTTCGTTGAATAATTACTAGCGCATGCCACGTACAATAATTTATTTTTGCCATATTCGAGTTGTGTATCGACAAAATTACCTCCTAAATCGAATTTTTTTTTTTTTTTGAAAATCACTGTGTCATACTCAGGTTTTCGCCTTTTCAAGAATTGTCACACGCAAACTTTCGAAAACTTACCGAGTAAGTTATTTTTACGCAACCGAGAGTTTTTCGATGTTAACTTTCTCTTGCATACTTTTTGTTTCTTATTTTGTATGCAACTTAAAAGATATTTCAATAAAACTTTTGCGTTGAGTACTTTTACACCAGCCATTTTGTTTGTCGGACGGACTGAAAATTTCAACGCGTTTAGTTAAAGTTAAAAAACCGAATTTTCCACCTTAAATCGGTATGTGATACAAGTTGAATCAATACATGTTATGTCGGTTGCGGTCGGCGGAAGGCATCTAGTTCCGGCGATGGTTCTGTTCAGTACCTGCACCAGGATTCGGACCGCTAGATGCTGCAGCAACATGGGAGGAGCCAGTGGTTCCGTCGGTGTCAGCGAAGGACGGAACATGAGGCGTTCCGGTTGGACGAACCTACTTCTTTAAATTTCACCAAGCAATGCTACTGGGAAAAATCAGTCATAATAACACCAGCAGAAAAATTGATGTTCCAGTGTCTCTGGAAGGAGGGAGTATGACATTTGGCATAAAGCCATTTGGCATAATGCCTTTTGGCATAAAGCCATTTGGCATAAAAGCCATTTGGCATAAAGGCCATTTGGCATAAAGGTCATTTGGCATAAAAGCCATTTGGCATAAAGCCATTTGGCATAATTTCTTTTTTCGTGTGATCACGTTGAGATTCACTTTTCGGACAACGTTACATGTTTTCTTATCTTAAGTTTTGCGGCATTGCCGCAAACATCGAGGATGCAGGGGGTGAGGCGGCACAAAGCCGCCGAGGCTCTCCAATCCGAGGTGGCCGCCGACCCGCCGTCGGAAGCGGCGGCCTTATTACATTGGTCTAGGTCTACTGGGGCCTCCTAGGTTTACGTGAAAGCTAGGGATGATCCCTTAGTCCCGTCCGCCGCGCGATAGCGCGAAGGACAATATTTAATATAAGTTCGAACGCGCAGCGTGAGGAGGCTGGTGTTGACTTTTGTAGAACCGCAATAAGTAAGGCGTTTAGACCTAAGCTTGAACCGACTCCTCACGCTGCGCGTTCGAACTTTCATGAAAGTGTGTCCTTCGCGCTATCGCGCGGCGGACGGGACTAAGGGATCACCCCTAGCTTTCACGTAAACCTAGGAGGCCCCAGTAGACCTAGACCAATGTAATATGGCCGCCGCTTCCGACGGCGGCCACCTCGGATTGGGGAGCCTCGGCGGCTTTGTGCCGCCTCACCCCATGCATCCTCGATGTTTGCGGCAACGCCGCAAAATTTGAAAAAAAAATTGCAAGTTTATTTAAACAGTCACCACTCGGTAAGCTGAAATTATGCCAAATGGCTTTTATGCCAAATGGCTTTTATGCCAAATGGCTTTTATGCCAAATGGCTTTTATGCCAAATGGCCTTTATGCCAAATGGCTTTTATGCCAAATGGCTTTATGCCAAAAGGCATTATGCCAAATGGCTTTATGCCAAATGTCATACTCCCCTGGAAGGAGTACCGTTGAGGTCAAGGTAATTTTTTCTAATAGTTTGTCGTAAGGAGCAGTTCTTTCCTAACTGCTATTATTAAAATTAAATGTTTTATTTACAGGAAAAGTAAACAACGTTAAAACTAAGGAATTTCAATGGAAGGAGTTGAAGGAGAAAGTCGACGCCGAAACTGAAAACGCGACCAAGGCAGTGGGAATTAATAAACAGTTGCGGCAGCTTCGGTTGGTGCGATAACGATGTCCATCCCTCCGGTTAGAAAGCCAGTTGTATCACCGGCACTGGCCATCGCTAGCAATTTGCTTGCCGTCTTTGTACGATAGGGTCGGCATAGAATTTGTTCTCAGCTATGGATTAGGCCATGGCTGCGACGCTGGCGGCCACCGAAGTTCCCGAGAACCCTGCCCAAAAAATGGATAAACAAGAAACCGCACCGACATCCTGAATCCTGAACAAAAATTACGGCAACAGGGTCATCAGCTACATTATAACATTCGTTCTGCTGGTCCATGCTACATGTGACTTTAATGGTTTTCTATCTTGGTAAGATACAAGTTATTATTGTTTTTAATCAAATTTTGAAATATTTTTGATTTATTGCAGCACACGTTCTTCAAAACCACGTTAAAAATCAAAATTCAGGATATGGTTCTTGCTTCCGGAACAACAAGCATAGGTACCTGGTGGCAAGCGACAGTGAGGAAACATTCGAGGCAACCTGGGCCAAGATGACTATTCCGAATCGACCCATCGACGGTTTCGAAAGCAACGACTCAAGTGAACACGATAGGCATTTCGATTTCACTTAAACCGGATCAACATTTTTAAGACGACGATACCTCTTATAATTCCGTTTATATATTGTCTTTTAAGGAACCAGATGTGTTCTTACTAATTGAAAATTGATGTTTTCACTTAATTAAATTAAATTAATTCAAATTCAGCTGTTTTTCTTACTACGTAGCGCAAACAATGAAAAATTTCCTTCATTTTAATTCTTCATACAATTCTATGCACCCGCGAGAAATTATCAAAAAACTTTGTATTGAGTAAAATGTACTAAACTTACGTTGAGTTAAATACGCTAAACTCAATGTTTAGTTTAATGCATTAAACTTAACTTCGAGTCCCTGCCCCTGCACTTTTTGTCCGATTTGCGTACAAAAAAGATACCGTTGAGTTTTTTATTTTTGCCGTGCATTAATTTAATCAAACAGTATTATGTTTGACAAACAAATTGGATGTGTTTTTTTCTTTAATTCAATGAACGGTTTGGCTCTCCAATTTACCCACACTATTGAAACGACAGAACCCAACTCGAGTAAAAATTAAACAGACAAATTCATTCATTCATCAGACGTGGGCCGAACCGCAGCATCACTGTACACTTCATTCCATCATAAAACTTATTATACCAAGTCCCACTTAACAATGTGAAAGATTTCCTTTGAACAACAGTATAAAAAAGTGTCCAATAATGTTCGAACTGTGATAAAAGTACTCATTCCATATCGTTCAAGTTTTACGTTAGTTTAAAAAGAATAAGTCATACGCATCAAAATTCTGCTCACGCGTAGCCAGTTGGAAAAGCACTCGACCTACATTCTATCGGCCAACGAGTATCTCTCCCATGAAAGAAAGTTCAAAGAATTTATGAATATGACAGAAAAAAGGAAAACTGAGCGCCGAAAAGTAATTAGCACCTTTAGCATAAATTGATCAAACAATTACCGATGGTGATAATTGTTTATCTTTTATTTTAGCAAGAACCTTCCGCGAAAGCTGGGAATGTTACGAAAGGCGCAGAGGAGAAATCTCCAGCCGAACAACAATCAAACCCAACTCAACATATCATACATGAAGATCTGAACTGTTTCTTTGATTTAAGAACCAAGAAAGGCCAAATTTTATTTTTTGTTATCACCATTTTCGCGGCCACCCTAACGCAATGTCTTCCAAAAGATACGTTGGCCACTATACTGCAGCTGAGAGAACCGGGAGGAAAATCTGCAGGTTGGTACTATAGCATGATATCATATAAGAGCTACTTGGAAAATTTGTCTGTCTACAGAACCAACACAGTGCCAAGAACGTCTCATCGAACGAATAGTGCGGCAGGAGGTTGAACCACGACCAAAGTATAGAATCTACGGGCGCAATCCATCTGGTGGTCATCTTGTGCACGTACATGCGGTTCTAGAACGCCTGGGGCTGACACAAGTTGGAAACGACAGTGGAGTAAACGATTGGGATCTGTTATGGGCCCATGATTATCCATTTGGAAAGCTCAATCTGAATCATCTCAAACCGCATCAACTGGTTAATCACTTCCCAGGTTCCGGATACATAACAAACAAAGTTGACCTGAGTACGACGAAAATCAAATACATACCCCGCGCTTTTAAGCTGCCCAGCGAAGCGGAACAACTGAGAAAATTCGCAATAGAGAATCCCAATCAACGATTTGTGCAGAAAAATAATCAACATCGACATATCCAAATCAAGACGTTGGATGAAATTGATTTCGGTAATAACGAAACCTTCGTCCAAGAGTTTATAGACGATCCGTTGCTTGTGGATGGGTACAAGTTTGACATTGGAGTTTATACAGTCATTACATCGATCGATCCACTGAGGGTGTACATTTACAAAGGGGACATTCTTTTCCGATATTGTCCAGTGGAGTACTATCCATTTGATCACAAAAATCTCGACAAGTACATCGTAGGGGACGATTACCTTCCCACATGGGAGGTTCCAAAGTTGAAACCATTTTACACCAAACTTGGCTTCGGTATGAAAGATTCCTTCGATGCTTATATGCGAAGCACCGGACGTGATCCTACTATTATTTGGGATCAAGTAGAAGACGCGATTCGACTAGCAATACTCAGCAAGGAATCGCTATTGGCAGCTATGCTTCCACGTTACGCAAGTAAGCGAAACTTTTTTGAAATGATGCGTTTCGATCTTGTAGTGGACAAAAACCTGAGGGTCTATCTGATGGAAGCTAATATGAGCCCAAATCTATCATCGGCCCATTTCAAGCCCAACCGATTACTGTACGAACAGGTAATCTATAACTTTCTCCGTTTAGTCGGGGTGGGATCCGATTTACGTAGAGATTCGTTCCGCCGTCGGTCTCCAGAAACGGAAGCCATGATTTCTGCCCTCAAGAACGTGGTCGTCGATGCAAAAGTCTGCTCAGAAGCACCGTGTACAGAGTCTTGTGCTCCGGTGGACTGTTCGCTGTGTGTGGCCTGTTTGGAAAACTCAGATCTCCGAGAACTGCACGCTGCCTATCGGGAACATCTAAACCGTGGTGATATGAAACGCATTTTCCCAGTGCCAAAGGCGCAACGTCGCCAGAATGAATACAAGGAGCTGATGGCTTCCAGCAAGATGAGTGCGAAGAACCGCTGGATTAGCCGGTGGTTTGATGAAAAATGTCAACTGGATGTTTCGTACTGTTATTGAAAAGCAATATTTTAAACTTATTATAAGGGTGCATACACTTTAATGTACACAAACGAATCTAATGGATTCTTCTCTCGAAACAAAATAGTATTATGAATAGTACTTAGAAGTGAGTTTTAAAACGTTTAATAGATTTTACCAGTTTTAAATAAATTAGAAAGAATGTTAAACAAATATTTTGATGTAGATGATACGGTTATGAAATAAACATATCCAACATTCCAAGCTCTTGTTTTCGTTTGAAAATTTCTGTCAAAAACAGTTTGAGAAAAAAAAACTACCAAAAAAATGGTACCTACTAAGTCACGCAAATAAACGATAAATTATGTTTTTTTACCTTATCTGATTTAAAAACACTCTGAGTGATGCTACTTAAACAACAAGGCTTTCGGGTGTAATTAAATTTTCCTTTAGATTGGCTCAGTTCAATAGACGCATATATTACTGTTTGTTTTTGTTGTATCTTCCGAGCTGATGTATTTTAGGTTACTTAAGCTTGATCAAGCTTGACTTAATTTGATTTTTAAGTTACTTAAGCTTGATTGGAATATTTCTTGTTATAGTAGATTTATGGTAAAAGGGCTCATAGTTTTCAACTATTTTCCTTTCAATGCGTTTTCAGCGCTTTATTTTTTGTCCTTCGATACATATAATCTCACCTGTCTTTATCCGCAAACACACTCACATAGGTGTGCCGCATATGAAACAAGTTGAATTCATATAAACGAACAGTTAGCAGAGCATAGTTCAAAAAGGCATATTGAGCGTCGATTTTCTCAAATTCCGTTCGTTCGTCCGATTTCTTATTACGATCCGATCTTTTCGATCTCATCAGCATTTTCTGCATCCAACAAGTGAATCTTTTTCTGGAAATGGCTTTCAATCGACCTGCAGATCTGCATGCTTCGATCGCTATCAACCAAGTTGATGGCTATTCCGTTTTTACCTGTTAATGAGAATTGAATTTAAACAAGGAGACTTCGCTATGCTAACTTGTAAAAATTACCGAATCTTCCGGTACGTCCAATTCTATGCAGATACGTTTCGCAATCAGCCTTCTGATTCATATCCATCGGGAGGTCAAAGTTAACTACAATGGTAACTTGCTCGACATCAATTCCTAAGAATTAATACAAATTTCGTTAAGCTGATTTTAGCTGAACCAAACATTCCGTTCTTACCTCGTGATAAAACATTAGTGGTGATAAGAACTTTCTCCAGGCCGGCGCGAAATCTATCTAGAACAGCTAGCCGTTGTTCCACCGTCAAATCGCCGGACAAAACGGCAACCGAATGTTTATCCGCAGACATCTTAGCCGACAGCCAGCTGGCGGTTTTGCGAGTCTGAGAACCAAAATTTCTTTATATTATTTGATTTATAATCAGCGAGTTTTGCACTTACATGACAGAAAATAATTGCTTGGCCTACAGTGATGACACCGTAGATGTTGGAAATAGCCTGGTACTTGTCTTCCTGGTTGCGACACTTGACATAGTACTGTTTGATGTTATCCAAAGATTCCTGTTCGCGGGCTAATCTAATCACAATCGGGTTCGGTACAATATACTCGGCAAATTCCATCACCTCCTTCTCATAGGTGGCTGAGAAAAACATCATCTGACAGGAAGAGGACAATTGCTTGTGAATACGAATACACTGATCCTGGTGGCCCTGGGTGGCAATCATAACGTCCGCCTCGTCCAACACGAAAACGGATATCTTCTTCAGATCGAATGCCCGGAATTTTATACCCCAATCCATCAGTTTACCGGGTGTCCCGATGATGATATGATCCGTTAGCTTGGATCCCTTGACAATGTCCTCTCCGCGGACGGCATATCGTAGCTTGATCTCCGGACAAAATTTGGCCATTCGTGCGGCAACTTCACCAGTCTGTATAGCCAATTCATAGGTCGGCGATAAACAAATAACTTGAGGATAATTCTTCAACGGATTCACCCGGCTTAACATAGCCAATACGAAGGCTGCAGTTTTACCGGTTCCCGATTGACTTTGGGCGATCATATTCTGAGGAGGATCGGCGAGCAGTGTTGGAAGTGCCGTTTCCTGAATCTTGGACGGAGCATTGAAACCCATCGCGTAGACACCCTGAAGGAGTTCCGGTTTCAAGTGCAACGCTTCGAAGGATTTCACAGAGTACAATGGTGAAGTTGGATCTTTCCTTTGAACCTCCAGATCGAGCTTGGATTCAATCAAACCCTTACGGATGATTTTCATCAGCAAACTGGCATCGGCAGGGCTATAAAAAATGTAAAGTAATAATAGATTTTATTTATTTCGAATATTAAAATTTCATTAAAACGATCGTATGATATTGAGCACACCTGTACCATTTCAATCTTTCATTCCTATTGTTTAAAAAAAAATCTTATAAGAATGGGAACTCACTTGTACTTTTCTGCATCGTCCGGATCGCCGTTATCGCTCGGTGCGTCCTGGTCACCCTGTGCTGCAACTACGGCCGCTTGTAGGGTAACTGGCACTTTCTCGGGCGAAACCGGTTCCGAGTTTCCTTTCTTGTCGTCCGATGTAGGGTTAGATTCCGATGCCGCGTCGGGTGTGCCCGGTTTCGCTTCTTCCGACTTCTTCTGTAAACTATCGGAAGATTTTTCATCCTGTGCCTTCAGATTCAACTCATTAACCTTGAAATAAAGTAATGGAAGGTTAGTAATTGAATTTCAAACAACCAAAATCGGAACTCACCAGCGATGAAATTTCCTGGTCATCCGCTTTTTTGATCCAGTTGTCAGTTGCCGAAGAATCAGCCATCGTTACCCTATGCACTTGAATGAAATCGCAAAACTTCAAGAGGCGAACAACTTCCCGGCACGTATCGGAATATTGCCAAGTTTTTCGAGACAAAATCAACTACTTTTATCGGGAAAATTTAAATTTGGTCTTCATAAATTCAACGAAAAACGCGAGGCAAAAAGAACAATGCAATGTGTCTGCCAAAAGGTACACGCTCAATGAAAACTGATGTGTTTGTCGATTAAAGATGAACTCTCTGCGGGTGTCAGTCAAAACTTCCGCCTCGAAAGTTTGAATAATCGATGAATGCTTAAACTATGTGTTTGCTTTTGATAATATTCTGTGCAATTATGAGTAAAAAACAAAATTTAATAAAAGTTTTAGGCAAAGAATTTAGATAAACTTATTTCAATGAAAAATTGCTCAAATTTGTAACGGTATGGATAGTTCCGAGTTTAAGTTTTAACCAAGAATTTGAATTCAATCAGTACTTCAGAATACAATCCACTCTATTAAAATACAAAAATGATCAGGTGATTGCAACACATTCACACTTTTGCTTGAGTGGTTCACCACATTGCTTCGCGACAACCTTTTACTATAATCAAAACAACACTTATTTGGTTTCTGAAACAAGTTTAAGGTCTCCAATATTTTTCGGCAGAATTTTTAAGGAAGTCTTAAGTTTTCCGAACTGCAAAAGTTTTGTCAGATTAATTAGTTGACTGCAGATTTTAACCTTCTGTACACCCCTATTTGAAGGCAATTCGAATGAGTTCATTCGTGGGTTTAGGTCAACTCTAAAATAGATTTTATGCGATAACAGTAACAGGAACACGGAACAACAACAATCAGTTGAATCCAAAATGAGCACTCTGACTCGCCCAAAATCTCCGCGGACGCCAACTTCTGGCAAAAATTTAGATAAGGAGGAGAGCTTCTGGGACAAAATCGGAACCCTCGGACGGAAGAAGCGCATCAAGGAAGGTAGGTCAAGAAGTTCTTCTGAATTTCTCACTTTTGATGGTCGAAATATGTGATCAATTATTTGTCTTGCTGCCAAGCCCTGCAATTAATGCCATTTATGGTCATTGCGAAAAGGGAAAACAAACTTTCCCAATGTTTATATGGATTTTGAATTGTAAAAATAATTATCCTGGCTTTAGTAATCCTGTATACCGTAAAACGGAGGCTGAAATATTCCAGCTGCACCAGCCTATGAAGCCGTCCTTGAGTCACCTTATGTGGGTGATGCTGGAATGTGTGGATGTAATGACGTCATCGTCTTGTTGCGCTTAAATTGTAAACAAATTTGTTGGTTTATCGACCTAAACTCATATATTCTGATATTTAAACTCTTAAGTTAAGCATTGTTTTATCACTTACAGTTCAGGAAGTTCAAGAGGAGGGTAAAATAGCTATCGATTCACCGGGAAATCCTAACGCTCCCATCATCCCACCGGAAGATTACAACCTTGCCGATAACGAATCACGCTCGATCATACAGCCTACGTCGCTGCAAAGTCCTCTGGTGCGGGAACTGCTTCAGGTGCTCATCGATTGGATAAATGACGAACTGGTCGAGGATCGAATTATTGTCACCGACATTGAAGAGGATTTGTACGATGGTCAGGTGTTGCAGAAGCTCTTCGAGAAGCTCGCCAATCACAAACTTAACGTACCGGAAGTCACCCAGTCGGCCGAAGGGCAGCGCCAGAAGTTAACCGTTGTGTTGAATGCCGTGAATCATGTAAGATTTTCATTTTTCTTCCTGGTACATGCCATGTAATAACTAAAATTCTCATTAATAGACGCTTGGATTCCACCATAATACCCCAAAATGGTCGGTAGAAACTGTTCATACCAAAAATATCGTTTCGATTTTGCACTTGCTAGTTGCTCTAGTTCGTCATTTCCGGGCCCCTATTCGTCTGCCGGAGAATGTTTTCGTTACGGTAGTCATGGCTCAAAAATCACTCGGAAAGCTCACGAGCACGTAAGATAGTTTTTGTCCAGATTTTTTTTCCATTAGGAATCTAACTTTCTTTTCCACCTACAGACAATTTCAAGAACAAATTACTCAGCAGTACGACGACGTGGGCATGCGTTGTGAACGGGATGCCTTCGATACTCTCTTTGATCACGCTCCGGATAAGCTTGCCGTTGTCAAGAAGTCCCTCATCACCTTTGTCAACAAGCATCTGAACAAGCTGAATTTCGAGGCCTTCGATTTGAGCACTGATTTCAAGGACGGCGTGTTCTTGTGCATGCTGATGGGCCTGTTGGGTGGATTCTTTGTTCCGTTGCACGAGTTTCATCTGACGCCGAAAGATTCCGACCAAATGGTTCACAACGTGGCATTTTCGTTCGAACTAATGATGGATCAAGGCATGAAGCCGAAAGCCAGACCGGAAGGTAACCGAAAGTTTAATTGAATCGTACTCAAATGTATGGCATAACTTAATATTTTATTTAGATATCGTGAATATGGATTTGAAATCGACGCTACGTGTTCTATATACTCTTTTCACCAAATATCGAAATATCTCCTGAATGGCGACCAAATATTTGAAACCAACTAACGTGCCTTTACCCTCGTGGTATCGAATGGAATCAAAATGTAGCAGACTAGGGCGCACAATCGTCAACTAAAACACAAGTAAGTACTTTTTAACACCATATGATTAACGTATTAAAACGGTCTAGTATTTTATGAGGAGAAAAGTGTTTGAAAACATTAACACAATTCACAACCCTACCCGCGAATGTGGTAGGAAAATTTTGAAACGATTCATAAAAAAGAACTAACTATACTTTATTCCTCCGAATTCACAAATGCCTTTGTAACTTAGACGTCTAGAAACAAATCTATATTTACCTGTTTTAACGATGTTGTGCTGAATGTTATTTATTAGAGCTAGGAAGTTAACAAGATAATTGGAAAAATATATTTTATCTTAAAAGGTACGGACTAGTTCCATCGAAAGAACGCCCTGTTTTTAGTGTAAGATATGTAGAGTAGACTGGCCAAAATTTGTATGGGATGATTTTTATAACATTTTTTTCAACGCGGCACCTCCTAGAATGGTGTCTTTAGGTGAAAAAATGACTTTCTGAAAGTTTCAGGTCATTTGGCCGAAGCACGAGCTGGCGCAAAGGACTTGAAATTTGTATGAAGATTTTCGTAAAAATGTATGAAAAATCGACCTGCTTTCACTCTTTGTATTCTAAAATGTGTTTCCAGTATCTTAGAAAGCTCAGAATTTCAGGAATTGTAGTTCAATCAATGACAAACAAGTTTGTAAAAAATGGTGACGCGATGCGAGTTGACTGCGATGAGTTATTCGCAATTGAATGTGTGATCTTTTTCGCATTTCATCGATATGTCGTGAACGGATTATTAGAACTAACTTGATCGCATTGTCACACAATGAGAATAACAGATAAAAAGTTTGGGTCATCGGCAAAGTTGTTACTTATTTTATAACAAATATCTTTGCAAAAAGTTGAAAGAAAGTTTTGAAAAACTATGAACTGCTGCATTGTGTGACGATGCGATCAAGTGAGTGCGATAATTAGCCCATACACCGTTCACGATATATTAAAGAAATGGGAAAAAACACATTCAATTGCGAATAACTCATCTCAGTCAACTCGTATCGCGTCACAACCTTCTACAAACTTGTTTTTCATTGTTTGAACTACAATTCCTGAAATTCTGAGCTTTCTAGCATACTGGAAACATATTTTAGAACACAAAGAGTGAAAGTAGGTCGATTTTTCATACATTTTGCCGAAAATCTCCATACAAATTTTAAGTCATTTGCGCCAGCTCGTGCTTCTGCCAAATGACCTGAAACTTTAAGAAAGTCATTTTTTCACCTAAAGGCACCAATCTAAGGGCTGCCGCGTGGAATATAAGGATTTTTTTTAGTTATGGGCCAGTCTAATGTAGAGTCTTAATATATCAGAAAGATTTATCTTCCAAAATTGAAGGAAAGTAGTCGCATTTGGTGTTTAATATTTTTTTAATATTTGCTAGGCTATTGTTGTAGATTAGATTTATCTCATGAGATGGGCTTGCTTGGTAGAATTGCCTCTAAAATATCGTTTCAAAGTGATGGCAGTGCTTATGAGTAGATCATTACATTTTCCGTTCCGATTTCAAAATTGTTGGAGCGCTTATCACCCACTCTGATATTGACTATCATCTGCACGGTTATACCTGAATTCAATGGTGTGGCCATGTGTAGCATTTTTCAGAATGGCCGTTGAAATGTTCAAATCCAAGAGTAACTGTTGAATTTAACCTGTAGGTTTCCCGAATAGAGCGCTTCTGCGAGACAAACTCCACCTTTGTTGACTTTTCCATCCCATCCCTTTGCGAGAAAAAACTGAGATAAAATTTTCCCAAACACCGGAAAATACAAAAGAGAAAACGCTCACCAGAGAGCGGAACCACTTCAAAGCGTCTTTCTTTCTGCTAGGCGGTATCCTTTTTATCAATGGAATGCCTTCAGCTCAGTGTGTACGCAGCATTCGTGTAACAATGAAGTTTCATTGTCGGCCAAACGATGAGGTATTTGGAGTCGCTCGCTTCAGCAGCAGCAGCAGCATCGATGGTGGTTTGCGCTCACATGTATCGGAAAGCGTGTTATCGCAACAGCCGCAGCCAGCATAATATTCTCAAGTGACAGTGAACATTCTCGGCCGGTTGTTAATGGCTTTCAATCATGTTTTACAATCTAGCAGCGAACACACGCACTCGGTGGAGTCTTCAAGGACGAATTGCAATGAATCAACTGTGCATAAAAATTCAAAATATTAAAACAAGTTTTTATGGGACACTGGACTGGGAACTGGACGTTCGCTTTAGGCAATCATACATTCACATTTTCTTTGTTTTGTAATAAAATTGTCAGGGTGAATTAGTTGTAGTGGTTGTGCTAAATTAAGATATTTTTGCGCCAAAATTATCTTCAATGTAAGGTCAATACTTCACCTGAAAGTTAACGTACCTATATAATAAGATTTTCTTTCAAAACGGGAAATTTTAAAAATAATCGTTTTGAATCAATTTCTGCAAACTTGTTGATGTTTTTTCTTGAAAGAATATATAAAGTGAAGCCCCGCAAAGCTCATAAATTTGCTACTCTTTGATGCAGGAGCTAACGAAACACCGGTACCTATCGAATGTGAAAGGCGAGTTTTGTTCAGATAGATATGTTGCTTTCTTGGAGGCCACTCTACTAAACCAGTTGAAGATTCAGTGGGATGTTTATGGCTGGGCTGTGGCATACCGTTGATGTATCAAATATCTAGCTAAGCCCGACAAATTGGTTGCCAGATTCTTCATATCTTCAACATGTGTGATACTTTTGAATATAGCTTGGCGACAATTCACCATTTCACTAAGTTTTAAAAGAATGAAGGTAATCAACAATATTTGCATTAAAAATTGCTTTCTGTGTTCTACAATATTACATTTTCGGAGCCATATAGAGAAAGGTTTAACATAGGTGATTTTTTTTCAAAACTTTTGCAGATAGTTTATTGACTACATGTACATGTATATTCCGCGATTGAAAACAATAATTGCTATATATAACAGCTATTGTTTAAAAAGTTCTTAGTTATACTAAAAATAACCTTATGTAATGAATTTAGATTGATTGGTTATTCAATTCAGTATTCCAAGACAGCTTATTTAGCTTATTTAAATAGAACTACACACCTACATTAGGTTGTGTAATAAAAATCAATGTAAGGGGAATTCGGCGATTTGGGCAACAACAAACGGCCTCTAAGATTTCAGAAACTTAAATTAGTAAGTTAAATTTTGTGATATGAAATAGTTAGAAATTAATTTTATACTTTATCTCCTCCAACTCGTTCCGGATAAGGGATCAGGCGCTCATCGAAACCTTCGATCGCGTTGTTTTTGAGTCGGGGTGTCAAGCGATGCTCATCATCGTTATTTTATTTTTATTTACATGGTTTTGCGTCTCACGCCATAACCTGATGAACAATATTCCTCCAATTCACTCGGTCCCTGGCAACCGTTTTCCAATTGGCACACAAATACGCCAGATCACGCCAGACCAAGTGGAGTCTAACCACCCCGCTCGTTGCGCCCCTGCTCGTCTCGTTACTACCGGATTGGCAGCGAACACCTGTTTTGCAGGACAGTCGTCTGGCATTCTCGCAACATGTCCTGCCCAGGGTATCCGTCCAGCCTTCGCCATCTTCTGGATAATGGGTTCGCCGTAGAGTCGCGCGAGCTCGTGGCTGATCCTTCGCCTCCACAATTCTCCGTTCACTCTTTGCTCAAATAACCCGAGTGTACGCAGGTCCTCCTCGAGCAATATCCACGTCTCGTGCCCGTAGTGTGTCGTATCCCGATAAGTTTAACCTTTGGTGTAAACCGATTCAATTGTATATATTATGTTCATCCAAATGAGTTCTCTTTTAAATCCAGATAGACTGGAACGGAAATACAGATCATTCGATCTTGAGCCGTGGACGAATACGGAGTCATAATACAAGTCTTTTATTTTACCTATCCAAAAGTCAACTGTTGGTGTTCAGCTATTGAAATTAGATAAGTCCTTTTAGTGGACAGTGTGTACTTATTATAGGGGACAACCGGTCTAATGAGCGTTCCGCATACAGATCAGCGTTTCATCCATCGTCTGGCCTTGATCAGTCTCCTCAGTTTCCCGGAGAAGCCGTACTTATCCATGATTTTCCATAGCTCGTCATGGTCGATCGTTGCGTATGCGACTTTGAAATCGATGAATAGATGGTGCGTAGGGACTTGGTGTTCACGGCATTTTTGGAGGGTTTGCCGTAGACAGAAGATCTGGTCCAGCGTAGACCGTTCCGTAGTAGATCACACGGTATATCTAGGTTATATCATTCTCAACTTTCAAAGTGATCTTCGCCCCCACCTGAACCTGTGGAAAAATAACACTTCCCGGTTTTGCCGATTCCGCCGTTGAAGGTACTGCTTGCACCCATGACCCGGTTATGTCCGTCCTGCGTAGTTGTCTTGTCTTGTAACAAACCGAGAGGTTTTGACAGAGCATCATCGGCGAAGAAATGCTATTGTTGATCTTTGGATCATGGCAGTTCGGCGGTATCTAGGCCAAACAGTAATTTGTTTACTAGTTTGTTTGTATAGAAGGGATCTAAAAAGATCGTGTACTTCATTTCCTGTAAAAAAGTTTTGGCATGAAGAAACTGTTATAGACAAGCATAATCATTTAAGACAATTGTGGAATTCGTTACATCAATTTCGAGTCCGGCCTTGCGCTAAAAATTAAAAAAACCGATGATCGATTAACTCTACCGAAGACTCCAGCAAGATGAGTGCCAGGTAATGCAGATTTAAAATAACATGAATAACAACCGAAAGTTAAGCTGTTACAAGTTTTCAGTGCATATTCAATGATTTAAAATTTTGTGATCTTCGAAAAGTTCTCTATAGTGTATTTGAACAAAGCCGAATTTGTTGAAAAGTAATACGTACGTCAAAAGAACTTTTGAAAGAATGATCATCTAATGTGTTATTGAAAAGAAAAAAAACTGGATTTGTGAAATCCTCATGGGGCTGCGCTTACTGGGAATTGTACCGTGTGCATTGCTAACATCAGATAATGTGAAAGCTGTTCCGCGACCTACTGAAAGAAGAGTAAAGTGCTCAATCAAAAGTGTAAGAAAAAATGGTGCTAGATTCGTCAAAACCAAGCGAAGCTCTCTTCTAGTTAGAACAAAGAAGCTATCAATACCAACTCCAAAGCCGCCAATACCACCGACACCGCCTCTAGTTCCGCTACCGAAGAACGTCACACTTTCGTCACAAAGCGGTTTGTCGAAAAATTCGATCATTCGAATGCCGGAGTACAACCCACTGCCTCTGCCTCCCCCAATGCCCCCAACAGCATGGAGTTCGATGTACGCGAAGACGATCGATGGACACCTCGTATCGATCAAGTTAGATGCGGTAAGTGCACATAAGTAGTGTAGGTAAAATTACTAAGTCAAATCTGAAAAAATGTCTCAGTCATGGTTAAGACGGGCCGAAGTTGTATGGCGTCTTTCGTAACAACGGTGATCTACTTTCCTACTTAAGGTTCCATCCCATTTTGTCGAAATAAAAGATCTCCACTGTTGATGATGCAGAGTCTTCGATTGATGTCAATCGAAACCCTCGTCTACATTTCGTATTTCTGTGGAAAGGTTTCCAAACCAGAGCTACCCGGGGGCTTCTGCGAGGTCGTTGAATTTGTTCTGCGTACATAAATACAGGGTGACAAAAAAGTCCGGTCACACAGAAAACGCTCAATATTTCAAAGCATAAGATGAAATTCAGAATCTGACTTTCATAGTTTTATTCAGTAACTCATCAAGATACTTCACAGACGATATCTCGGAATTACACCACCTTTCTCTGATCGAACCAGCTTCAGACGTCTCGGAAAGTCGTCGCAAGCAGCGCGCACGTCCGGTCTCGTATAATCTTTTTCAACCCTGGAGTTCTCACAGACCTTGGTCATCCAGATCGTGTCTTGTCCTCGATGCCTTTGGTCTCTAGGTATCGATTTATGGTATGGTACACGAATTTCCGGTTGATTACGAGCGGTTTTAGGTGTTTGAATATGATGAATATGTGTCCGGGTTTGTACCCTCTCACATATTCAGCGATAACAGCTGCTCTCAACTCTGCCACTCACAACTTAATGTACACACACTGCACAGAAACAAAACTCTGCCACTGTGGGCAGCAAAGTTAGCACTTTCATTTTACATTTAGATGGCATAGAGAGATGCAACGTATGGGTTACAGGCGACCCCAAAAAAAAAGTGTGACAGGACTTTTTTTGTCACCCTGTAGTTGTTTTTGAGCAACCAATACATCGTCAGCCAAATTAAGATCTTTTTAATTCTGTAAGGATTCCTTGGAAATCCTTGGTTCGGTCTACAATCGTTCTAATCCTTTACGAAGATGACCCATGTCTAGCAGTTATCTGCATTGGATCAGATAAGACAGCAGTGTTAGACGGTCGTGTCCGAAACTTTTGAACGCTACGTCTCAGGAAGGGTTTCGAAAAAAATGATTACTTTATCCGCTTCGCTTAAGATTCTGCCGACAGGTGACTAAACTGCTTTTTCACGAAGATTTTTCCCCATGCTGCCACCAAAGATGCCAACTGTTTTTCAGAAATGTCTCGAAGTTTAAAAAAAATGTCTGAAAAAGTCTAGATGGTGTAACTTTACAGGTGACGACCTGTTTTTTTTGGTCGCCTGATTGCAATATTGCCATGTAGGGAATAATACTCATTACTTGACTAATCATACCACATAGAAATCATACTTTCTATACACTATTAATGCCTGCGACCATTGTGGTGGTGTCGGCGATCCTACGTCCTATGCTTAACTTCCTGATTTACAACCATCTTCGTGACACTCCACACGTTCATTTGTCCCGGATGATTGCCAGACAATCGATTCCGGTAAATCCCATGATGAAACTTTTTGGCTTCCGGTCTGCAAACCTGTTTGCATCTGCCGGTTCCTTCGGTGCTTCCAGTTTCAACACGTGGTTGACGTCGATCACTTCGAACTAGGTGTTGGAATCAGATGTTAAGATAAAAGCTTATTCATTTCTTAAATCTAAGAAAATTAATTTACACTATTTTTTTTATCACTGACCTCAAGACCGAACAAACTGTTACAATATCAACAAAAAGGAAAATTTTCCATGAAAATACAAGCGCTAAAGAAAAGCACAACACCCCGACGGAAAATTTTCGACTGCACTCGAGCAAGGCCTGCTACGAATTCCTTAGTTTTCAAAGCATTTAAAATGTGCCTGATTGTTTAACTGAAAGAAATATGACTGAATAATACGTTGCGCGCTTTTATCATTGAACGAAAAAGTGAATTATATACCTATAGTTAAATTTCATGGTTTATTTATGATTTAAAAATGGAAATGCAACAGAAATGGATTCGATTATTCATATTGCATATGAGAATTTATGAACAGTTAATTTTTCAACAACGACTCAAATGTTTCCATTTTTTTTCCTTCCTTGATATTGTTTACTTCTATGTGTATAACGTTCATACGAAGCACACGCATTGTTTTCATTCCTGCTTCCATGCTTCCAATGAAGCGAACACTCCAACAGCATTGACAAAATAAACCCGAAGCGTGCTTTTGGTTTGTTTGGTGCTGTATCTCTTCAATAAATTATATCAATCGATACAGATCGACGTTTAAAGCACCCCGGAGGTTTCTTATATGCTTGGAAGTTGGAGGAACATATTTTGAAATTCCAAATCCCACAAATTCTAAAGATTGATCAAAAAGGGGAAAATGTTGTCAGGATACGGCACTTTTTTTCTTTATTGCCCATTCACTTCAATTAGCAAGTTGCCACCTTCTCATTTATTGGCATCAGAAAAGTTTTTCTTGGTACTGTCACTGCCGGCGTTTGACTGAGCGGTGGACGATAAGAACATTTTCTTGGATTAATATCTCTGAGACACGGGATTAGCAATTTTTCGTACAATGTCATGTCAAATGTACTTTATTCCTTCATTTTAGAGTTTCCATGGTTCATATTCTCTGAACTTTAAAAAAGTCTAACAGATAAAAACCATTACAAGTTTTATCCCGTCGGGAAGCAAAAATAAGCTTTATCTGCTTCACTCTCGAATTCAATTGAATAAATCGGGGAGGGTCAATGCGGGTCGTCAAGCAGCGGAAAACATCTGTAAAACATCAAATTTAAAGAATCAATTTCGCAGCGCCAAAACACCGCTAGCCGGATGATGGAGGGAAAATAACAGCGAAGGATGTAAAGCGGAGATGGGTTCTTTAATTTTCGCTTTCCCCCTTGTTTTATCAGTCAGCGTACCGTGACATTTTGTTCAAGATTGGCTTTACTGACGGTCGCCTCGTCGTCGGGATGTCGTGGGTGTTAAGAGGTAATTTCGCGACGAATTCTTTAATAGCCGCTGTTGGATTTCATTTTTTTTTCCTTGAAATCGGAATGCAATGTGGTGACGGTAGCTTTCATCAATTTGAATTCAGCAGCCATTGTTTCTGTTGTTTGAACAGCATTATAAAACAAAAATAGGGAAGAAGTTTAATTGTTTGCTTATTTTCAGCAATTACAGAAATTTTTTGAACCAAAGTGTGATTCTATACATTACAAAAAGAATTACATTACATTGAGAATGAGAAGAAAGATCAGAACACTATTTTCAACCTTCGTTAGGTTTCCTTTTATTAGTTAGATAGAAATCGTTATCGCATGTTTCCCATCTACAAATCATTAAATCATTCCGTCCCGGTGTGTTTCGTTTTGCTCCTTTTATGTTTTGAGAAAAACTTGGTTCTGCAGAAGTTGAAGCCGATGAAGTTTAGCCCAGATGATACGATTCAAGATATCGTTTGTGGGAAGTTAAAAGTTATACCGGCATTTTTCACTTCAATCTTTCAGAAACACTGTAAAATATGATCAAAGTTCAACTTATTGGCTGATAGTATATCCTCTTACTTATTGGCTGATAGTATATCCTCTTTAAAGGGGTAAATTTTTGAAAAAATGAAACAAAAATGTCAAAAATGATAGAAATCACAAAAATTACAAAAAAACACAAAAATTACAATATAAAGAAAAATGACAAAAATAACAAAAATGACAAAAATGACAAAAATGACAAAAATAACAAAAATGACAAAAATGACAAAAATGACAAAAATGACAAAAATGACAAAAATGACAAAAATTACAAAAATGACAAAAATGACAAAAATGACAAAAATGACAAAAATGACAAAAATGACAAAAATGACAAAAATGACCAAAATGACACCAAAATGACACCAAAATGACACCAAAATGACACCAAAATGACACCAAAATGACACCAAAATGACACCAAAATGACACCAAATTGACCAAAATGACCAAAATGACCAAATTGACCAAAATGACCAAAATGACCAAAATGACCAAAATGACAAAAATTATAACAATGACAAAAATGACAAAAATGACAAAAATGACAAAAATGACAAAAATGACAAAAATGACAAAAATGACAAAAATGACAAAAATGACAAAAATGACAAAAATGACAAATTGACAAAAATGACAAAAATGACATAAATGACAAAAATGACAAAAATGACAAAAATGACAAAAATGACAAAAATGACAAAAATGACAAAAATGACAAAAATGACAAAAATGACAAAAATGACAAAAATGACAAAAATGACAAAAATGACAAAAATGACAAAAATGACAAAAATGACAAAAATGACAAAAATGACAAAAATGACCAAAATGACACCAAAATGACACCAAAATGACACCAAAATGACACCAAAATGACTCCAAAATGACACCAAAATGACACCAAAATGACACCAAAATGACACCAAAATGACACCAAAATGACACCAAAATGACACAAAAATGACACCAAAATGACACCAAAATGACACCAAAATGACACCAAAATGACACCAAAATGACACCAAAATGACACCAAAATGACAACAAAATGACACCAAAATGACACCAAAATGACACCAAAATGACACCAAAATGACACCAAAATGACACCAAAACGACACCAAAATGACACCAAAATGACACCAAAATGACACCTAAATGACACCAAAATGACACCAAAATGACCAAAATGACCAAAATGACCAAATTGACCAAAATGACCAAAATGACCAAAATGACCAAAATGACAAAAATTATAACAATGACAAAAATGACAAAAATGACAAAAATGACAAAAATGACCAAAATGACAAAAATGACAAAAATGACAAAAATGACAAAAATGACAAAAATGACAAAAATGACAAAAATGACAAAAATGACAAAAATGACAAAAATGACAAAAATGACAAAAATGACAAAAATGACAAAAATGACAAAAATGACAAAAATGACAAAAATGACAAAAATGACAAAAATGACAAAAATGACAAAAATGACAAAAATGACAAAAATGACAAAAATGACAAAAATGACAAAAATGACAAAAATGACAAAAATGACAAAAATGACAAAAATGACAAAAATGACAAAAATGACAAAAATGACAAAAATGACAAAAATGACAAAAATGACAAAAATGACAAAAATGACAAAAATGACAAAAATGACAAAAATGACCAAATTGACCAAAATGACCAAAATGACCAAAATGACAAAAATGACAAAAATGACAAAAATGACAAAAATGACAAAAATGACAAAAATGACAAAAATGACAAAAATGACAAAAATGACAAAAATGATAAAAATGATAAAAATGATAAAAATGACAAAAATGACAAAAATGACAAAAATGACAAAAATGACAAAAATGACAAAAATGACAAAAATGACAAAAATGACAAAAATGACAAAAATGACAAAAATGACAAAAATGACAAAAATGACAAAAATGACAAAAATGACAAAAATGACAAAAATGACAAAAATGACAAAAATGACAAAAATGACAAAAATGACAAAAATGACAAAAATGACAAAAATGACAAAAATGACAAAAATGACAAAAATGACAAAAATGACAAAAATGACAAAAATGACAAAAATGACAAAAATGACAAAAATGACAAAAATGACAAAAATGACAAAAATGACAAAAATGACAAAAATGACAAAAATGACAAAAATGACAAAAATGACAAAAATGACAAAAATGACAAAAATGACAAAAATGACAAAAATGACAAAAATGACAAAAATGACAAAAATGACAAAAATGACAAAAATGACAAAAATGACAAAAATGACAAAAATGACAAAAATGACAAAAATGACAAAAATGACAAAAATGACAAAAATGACAAAAATGACAAAAATGACAAAAATGACAAAAATGACAAAAATGACAAAAATGACAAAAATGACAAAAATGACAAAAATGACAAAAATGACAAAAATGACAAAAATGACAAAAATGACAAAAATGACAAAAATGACAAAAATGACAAAAATGACAAAAATGACAAAAATGACAAAAATGACAAAAATGACAAAAATGACAAAAATGACAAAAATGACAAAAATGACAAAAATGACAAAAATGACAAAAATGACAAAAATGACAAAAATGACAAAAATGACAAAAATGACAAAAATGACAAAAATGACAAAAATGACAAAAATGACAAAAATGACAAAAATGACAAAAATGACAAAAAATGACAAAAATGACAAAAATGACAAAAATGACAAAAATGACAAAAATGACAAAAATGACAAAAATGACAAAAATGACAAAAATGACAAAAATGACAAAAATGACAAAAATGACAAAAATGACAAAAATGACAAAAATGACAAAAATGACAAAAATGACAAAAATGACAAAAATGACAAAAATGACAAAAATGACAAAAATGACAAAAATGACAAAAATGACAAAAATGACAAAAATGACAAAAATGACAAAAATGACAAAAATGACAAAAATGACAAAAATGACAAAAATGACAAAAATGACAAAAATGACAAAAATGACAAAAATGACAAAAATGACAAAAATGACAAAAATGACAAAAATGACAAAAATGACAAAAATGACAAAAATGACAAAAATGTCAAAAATGACAAAAATGACAAAAATGACAAAAATGACAAAAATGACAAAAATGACAAAAATGACAAAAATGACAAAAATGACAAAAATGACAAAAATGACAAAAATGACAAAAATGACAAAAATGACAAAAATGACAAAAATGATAAAAATGACAAAAATGACAAAAATGACAAAAATGACAAAAATGACAAAAATGACAAAAATGACAAAAATGACAAAAATGACAAAAATGACAAAAATGACAAAAATGACAAAAATGACAAAAATGACAAAAATGACAAAAATGACAAAAATGACAAAAATGACAAAAATGACAAAAATGACAAAAATGACAAAAATGACAAAAATGACAAAAATGACAAAAATGACAAAAATGACAAAAATGACAAAAATGACAAAAATGACAAAAATGACAAAAATGACAAAAATGACAAAAATGACAAAAATGACAAAAATGACAAAAATGACAAAAATGACAAAAATGACAAAAATGACAAAAATGACAAAAATGACAAAAATGACAAAAATGACAAAAATGACAAAAATGACAAAAATGACAAAAATGACAAAAATGACAAAAATGACAAAAATGACAAAAATGACAAAAATGACAAAAATGACAAAAATGACAAAAATGACAAAAATGACAAAAATGACAAAAATGACAAAAATGACAAAAATGACAAAAATGACAAAAATGACAAAAATGACAAAAATGACAAAAATGACAAAAATGACAAAAATGACAAAAATGACAAAAATGACAAAAAATACGAAAATGATAAAAATGAAAAAAATGATAAAAATGACAAAAATGACAAAAATGACAAAAATGCCAAAAATGGCAAAAATGGCAAAAATGACAAAAATGACAAAAATGACAAAAATGACAAAAATGTCAAAAATGACAAAAATAACAAAAATGACAAAAATGACAAAATGGCAAAAATGACAAGAATGACACAAATGACAAAAATGGCAAAAATGATAAAAATGACGAAAATGACTAAAATGTCAAAATGTGCTTGGAATGGATTTGTATCGCGCAATGCTTGAATATAGTGGGGGTTATAGCGTTACTTTCCGCATGTTATACACCACAAAAGTTTTTAAAATTTCAATCATTGCCCGGAGACTTAAGTCTGTTTTTCCAATGGGTAATCAAATTTTCATCTTTGGGAGAACAGAAAAAGAAAAAAAAAATTAAGGGAAAAGTCCCTAAGGACAGATACGATTATCAATGTGTTTTGGAATGACCGAGGAGGAGAGGGAAACGAGATGCCTTTATCCCCTGCTCTGACCATTGTGATGCAATGTAGCAAGGTACAAATTTTCGATAAACTGGCGTAAAATAAAGTTCCGGCTTAAACCGTGTTCTATCCTCTTCCCCAATCCAGACCCCCGCTAGCCGCAAATTTGAACTGCCTTTTCATCTCTCTAGAATAAGGACATTGTCTGGTAGCACAACAGCACACTGCAAGCTGCTTGCTATTTACCTTCCCATTCATCCAGAACTAAAATAAATGAAAAGTAAACAGCGACAGTGTACACATTCCTTCCGCAGAGGTATTTCGAGCGAGCGAGGGCTGTGGTTCTGTTCTGATCTTCCCTCAGGGCTCCGGGCTTCGTCTCTCTCATTCGGTCGCTTTCTGGATGCTTGGTCTATGATGTGTGGTGTATTGTTATCGTTTCATCCAGACATAATATGTGGCCATCATGAAGAGGCTCGATTCGTCATACACGGATTATTTGGAACAACACTCTTGAATTGAGGCTTTTTTTTGTTCTGATGACTTTCCTACCTGGACCGGAATGGAAGGTCAGTTTGAAAAAAAAATAGCTGTAACATAGAAAAGCAATCAACACTTTGTTATGAATATCATAAATATTAATAGCAAGGACGATTCATCTCAAGAAATATTGTATGCAATTTATGATTCACTGATGAGCTAAGCTTAACGTGATATACAGTGACCGGCAGGTCTTCTAAATAAAAGAATACCAATATTGGCGGCTTTACTAGATCTTTTCGAATTATCACGAGTTCAAAGGAAAGTTTTTATTTTTATTTTTTTTATTTATTACATTTAATGCTCACGGTCTTTGATAACTTAATATCATACATGCCGATAACTTATTCTATGCTCTATGCTTTTTATTTCCAAAATGCAAATATTTTGTCATTATTATATTTTTTCTACGTTTTGTTGTTTTCGAATAACGCATGTGGTATACCTGTTTATACCGAGAGCGGTCAAATGTCGGCACATACTTTTTCCGCTAAAAATCTCTTGTTTCTCAACCGATTTCTACAAAATTTATAGTTTTGTTAAGCTTGTAACGTGACTCAAATATGATTCTCAAACAATATTTAGCTACAATCATTAATTCGAGGCTGGTAAATGGTGGATAATGTGCAACACGAGACCCCATAGTGGTCATATCACCTCTTATTCACCTATCTCTACCTCCCCGTGGTACCGGCTGGGATGCGAGTAACCTAAGCAGAGATCGGGTACCCAACCCCGGTGGATGCTTTGGTCGCATGCAGACTGAGAAGGTGGACGCACGAGTCTGTTCCCCAGGTCAGGGGCGTCGTGCAACAACAACCGAGCGTCTGTTCTCCAGGTCAGGGGCGGCTCAAACAGCGTCCGTCTCGCAGCGAGCGGCTGAATTTACGAAATGCGGCTCCCGCCAGCTAAGTCCAAGATGGCAGCTCCATCGCGGGATAGGGACTTTAGGCTCCCGATTGAAAGAATTGTTACGGAATCCGAAAGAAATGACCGACCTGGAACTTTGGCTACGACTTTTAGCATGAAAACACGGACACGAATTGGAACTTGGAACGTTTTAACCCTTGCCCAACAAGACAAACTGGCACAACTTGCTAGAGAGGCTAGCCGCCTCAAGCTTGAAATTCTGGGACTGAGCGAAGTCCGTTGGCCTAACACTGGAGAACACAAGACACAGTCCGGGCAAGTACTGCTTTACTCTGGCATACGAGGAGAACACGCTACTCGGGAACGAGGAGTTGGTTTCCTGTTAAGCCCGCAGGTCTACGCGGCCCTCATTAGATGGGAACCGATAAACGAAAGAATAATCGTAGCCAGATTTAGAACACGGGTTAGAAACCTTACAATGGTCCAGCGTTATGCGCCAACTGACGTTGCCGACTTGCAGGAGAAAGAGTAGTTTTACAGTCAACTGAACAGCGTGGTAGAGAAAATTCCGAAGGGTGACATTCAAATCCATTTGGGCGACTTCAACGCAAAGATTGGCTCCGACAATCAGAACCTTGAGCGCATCATGGGGCGCCATGGTCTAGGACAGATGAGCGAAAACGGAGAGCTGTTAGTAGAATTTTGTGGCAACAACAACACGGTGATCGGTGGATCGCTCTTCCCCCATCGACCAGCACATAAGGTCACTTGGGTATCCTGAGATGGCCGAACAGAAAATCAAATTGACCACATCTGCATTAGCCGAAAATGGAGAAGGAGCCTTCTTGATGTCCTCAACAAACGAAGCGCAGACATTTCATCTGACCATCACCTCGTCCTTGGCGAGATACGACTGAGAGTTGCGCGTGTCCAACGGCGCGAGGAGAAAGTCGGGTTTCGATACGACGTCCGCCGGTTGGAGAATCCAGAGGTGAAAAGGGCATACGTTGAACAGCTAGAATCCCGAGCCTCGGAATTGCCGACAGACAGAACAGTCGAAGAACAGTGGTGTGGAATCAAGAATGCCTTTATTACGACGAGCCATGGTACTCTCGGTAAAGTTTGTGGAAGACGAAGTGAATGGATGTCGGATGAAACTTGGAGGATGGTCGATGATCGGAGAAAGGCGAAAGTCGGAATTGAGCAGGCATGTACCGGGTCAGCCAAAGCAGCCGCCCGCTTACGATATGCGGAGCTGGAAAAGGCAGTTAAACGAGCTTTTTAGACGAGACAAGAGAGCCTGGACAAACTCCCTAGCCGAAGAGGGAGAAAGAGCCGCCGCCAATGGAGATATCCGATTACTTTATGACATTTCTCGCAGCCTCAGAGGTGCAAGGACTAATGCAAGAATGCCGCCAAAAGACCGAGCAGGTCAGTTATTGACCGATCGAACAGATCAGCTCAAACGATGGACTGAGCACTTCGAACAACTCTTCCGAGTGACGAATACCGATGGCCAACAGAACCCGCAGCTCGAAGCGCCAACAGTAAGCCGCATAAATGGCGTCAACTCGGAAGCGCCCTCGCTGGCTGAAATAGAAGCGGCAATCAAAAACATGAAATCCAACAAAGCACCTGGGATCGATTGCATCCCTGCTGAAATGCTGAAAGCCGACCCTGCCCTGTCAGCACAAATGTTGCACCGTCTTTTCGCTGACATCTGGGATACTGCAACATTCCCGGCCGACTGGATGCAGGGTATCCTCGTAAAGGTCCCGAAGAAAGGAGACCTGACAGAGTGCGGTAACTGGCGAGGCATAACGTTGATCTGTACAACCCTCAAAGTACTCTGCAAAGTGATCCTGAACAGGATCCAGGAGAAAATCGACGCTACACTTCAACGGCAACAAGCTGGATTCCTATCCACATCACCCACGCTACGAATCATACTGGAACAAATCAACGAATTCCAGGACTCTCTTCTGCTGGTGTTCGTTGATTTCGAAAAAGCATTTGACCGACTTAACCATGAAAACATCTGGGCGGCTCTAAGGCGAAATGAGTACCAGAGAAACTAGTCCATCTAATCGAAGCACAATACGAGGCATTTTCGTGCAAGGTCTTGCATGACGGTGTCTTGTCCGAACCAATCCCGGTAACTGCTGGAGTGAGACAAGGATGTATCTTATCACCGCTACTTTTTCTAATCGTAATGGATGAGATTCTGACTGGATCGATTGACTGTGCACCGAACCGAGGATTGCCGTGGAATCCTTCAACAATGGAGCAACTGAACGACCTTGACCTGGCTGACGATATTGTCTTGCTCACCCAAACACAACCAGATATGCAGAGCAAACTCGACGACCTCACCGAAAGTTCCAAGGCAGCAGGTCTCAAAGTCAATGTCGGAAAAACCAAGTCGATGGAGATCAACACAGCAAATCCCTCCAGTTTCATGGTAGCTGGGCAACAAGTTGAGAAAGTGAAGTGCTTCCAGTATCTTGGTAGCCAGATAACGCCTGATGGTGGTACCAGGAAAGATATCGAAACCCGGATCAGAAAGGCCCGTTTTGCATTTGCGAGTCTCCGAAACATCTGGCGGTCACGCCAGATCTCTCTACGAACGAAAATCCGAATCTTCAACTCAAACGTCAAATCCGTATTGCTGTACGGGTGCGAAACTGTGCACATATGTGGTAACGACCCGAAAACTGCAAGTATTTGTAAACCGCTGCCTGCGGAATATCATCCGCGCTTGGTGGTCTGGCAACTGGATCTCGAATGAGGAACTGCATCGCCGATGTCATCAAAGGGCGCTAGAAATCGAGATTCGGGAACGTAAGTGGAGATGGATTGTGCACTAGACTGAGTCGATTTGGGGTCATTTTTGAATTTCACAAACCCTGGGGTCTAAAAAGCCTCGTCTTAGTCCAAAACTCATCCATGATATTTTGCAGAATTTTTAAGTAACGTTTACATGAGTAAATTTGAACTTTTAGGTTTGTATGGGAAAATTGAATATTTTGTATTGAAAAATCAACATCATTTTTGTTTCTTCTGTGGAACCAAGCCAGCTGACAGTTTTTGTGCCAATTTATAAAATTCCCAAAGGAAATTTTCTGCTGAACAACTTTTTAGAAGACCGTAACTTCGTATCTTATTAGGCAAAAAAGTTATTAGCAGTTTAATAGGGGTATGTCTTTTCGCGTTGATAAACAGTAAATTAAATTGACATCACTGCAGGGTGCCTATCGAGGTATTGCATGACTACTTTTCATGCAATACTTAGCGAGGGTCCAGCAGTGATGTCTATTGAATTTACTGTTTATCAATGCGAAAAGACATACCCCTATTAAACAGCTAATAACTTTTTTGCCAAATAAAATACGAAGTTACGGTCTTCGACAAAGTTGTTCAGCGGAAAATTTCCTCAAGGAATTTTATAAATTGGCACAAAAACCGTCAGCTGGCTCGGTTCCACAGAAGAAACAAAAACGATGTTGATTTTTCAGTACAAAATATTCAATTTTCCCATACAAACCTAAAAGTTCAAATTTACTCATGTAAACGTTACTTAAAAATTCTGCAAAAAATCATGGATGAGTTTTGGACCAAGACGAAGCTTTTAAGACCCCAGGGTTTGGGAAATTCAAAAATGACCCCAAATCGACTCAGTCTATTGTGCACACGCTGCGAAGAGATGAAAACGAGATTTGCAGAGAGGCGCTAGATTGGAATCCAGAAGGTCATCGAAGAAGAGGCAGACCCAGAAACTTGTGGCGGCGAAGCCTAGCCGCTGAAATCCGAACTGTCGATAAGAATCTTGACTGGGACCAAGTGAAGACGCTGGCTCCGGATCGTCAACAGTGGAGGTCTTTTACCACGGCCCTATGCACCGGAGGATCGGCGCGGGATCATTAACAAAATAACAGTTTTTTGGACCAACGCTCTATTAAAAGTAATTATAAAACAGGCAGATCAGTCACCCGTTTTTGACTAATAGGCTACTAATAGGTCAGTCTCGAATTTCGTACTACAAATTTGCCCATTTTATCACACCTTCATATTCGTACGCCTCTTGAAAATGTTTCTAGACAATTATGGTAACCAGTGTGATAAACAGCTTTCGAAACAAACTGCCTAGGAGGATTCAGGAGAAAAAAAAAATAAATTGTTGAGTAGGTATCATTGAATTAAACTATGGGTCCACTAATTTAAATCATACTTGCATTTCAGGATAGATGCGATTAACGAAGGACTTCACCCGATGCCTGAATTTGCGCTACCCCAAAAATGTTCTCCGTAGATCAAAAACTTCTTGGACAACTTTTTCAAGTAACAACTAAGATCTACATCAAGAGCTCGCGGATTGTGTTGACCTGTGCCGGAAGCGAGTGTAAATATGGAAATATGTAGAATTAAAAGAAACTTCCGAAACGCTGTACTTATGAGGTTTGATCTTCTAAACACGGCATAAGATTTGAAATAACATGAATTAATCCGTTCGTTTTAGTAAAGTACATACATGGTGTTTGTTCGCTTGTTTGAACTACTAATTTTGTTGAAATTTAAATTTATCATTACTCAATTTGAATGTTTTAGTAAATTAAACAAATTATGTGAATACATCCGGACAAAAACCGGACAGTTTTTGATAAAATCACCTTGATATACGGGTACGCCCGGATAAAACCAGGAAATTTTCAATGCTTGTTCTATATGTTTTACTCGATGTTAATAAAAATATGAACTTGATTGAGAAAAATATTAAAATAGTTAAATTTTAAATTAGAATCGTTGCTTTGAAAGTAAAGCTATAATTGGACACTTGTTAAAATAAACATTAGATTAGATTAATCTAGCTTCATTTCAATAATGCTGAATGGCAGGTTAAACATCTGATTTTTTTTAATTATTAAAAATAATCTTTTTCATTCCATTGAAGAAATTCCATTCGGCTTTGCACTGGATTTTGAGTACGTTAACGCAAGGTTTTGGAAATGAAAGGCAATTTCACACCGGTTCAAGTGAGGTAATTGGCTGTGCGATGTAATCCCAAATAGTTGATTTGTTGATAACTTTTCAAGTTATTAGACATCAAAACTATAATTTCGATTTTCAGAGTTTTTTTTTGTGATTTTTAAACTTTTGAAGTCGATTTTTGGCAACATTTTTTTTTTCAGAGAACACCATATTTCGACGTTTCATGCATTTTTAAATCATTTGGCATCAAAATTCAATTTTTCATTTTTTCCGATTTCCTTGGTGATTTTTGAGGTTAAAAAGACCGAAACTTTGAGCGCTTTGAGGCACCTCTAAATCAAGTCCGATTGAGTTGAAATTTTGCAGAGGTCAGTTTTTTCGACCAATGGAAATGTGGGTGAAGAAGACTTTTCTCGTCAACTGAGTACGAACGGTGTATATCACTCGATTCAGTAACCAATTTCATACAAAAACATTACTTTCGTGTGTTGTGTGCAAGGTTCTCGTTGTTGCTCCGAACTTAATAAAACATTTCAACAATATGAAACATTCCAACAATGAGGCTTTTAAAGTAATTGTATCTAAAAACGGGTTACACCATTGGATTTCTCGCATCAAGAAATGATAGTTTACAAAAATGTACCGTTCGAGATGGTTTGAAAACGAAATAGGTACTTACCTGTTTTGTTTCGAAAATCCCTAGTGTGCAATGCATTGACATGGCTATCCTATAGCCCAACTTGAATTACCTATATCGATTAGATAATAATAATTCACCAATCCCCACATTTTTGTGTTATCAAAGTGGTTAAAGAAAGTTTAAAAAACAGTTTACAGGCGAATAAAAAGATTTCGATGAACTAAAACTATCAATCAAACAAGAACTACCATCTTACGGTATTCTGTTTTTTATTGTTAATTCGAGGTCACTATTTCGACTTTAGGGTGAAATATAACGATGGTAGGCACTTATTGGACTTGAATATTAACCTATTTAACTTTCATAGTCTGATGTTACAATCTATAAAATAAATTAACCGAATCGTTTTAAACACAAAAGCAGTATTTTAACACTATCAAGTATTGCTACATTCACAGAATAATTATTCAGCTGACTTTGGGTTGGGTGGGTTTGGGTTTTCGTAATTTTCATACAGTGCTAGAGAATCAGTTTTTTATGTTCTCCTGCTCACGTCCTAAGAGAAGACGAAAAATCAATTTTCATAACCCCAGCGCGCTATCAAATCTGCTCATTACATCGCAACGCCAAAATTTACCCTCTCTTCCCCAACAGTACATAACTTGTGATAACTAAACTTGTTCAGTGCGATCACGCAACTTTTCGCGAACCCAAAACCGTGTGGCCGATAGGAAGCTGTGTGCCCTTCGCCGAAAAACCGCTGCTCGTCGAGAGGGACGCGGCAAACTGTTGTAGGTTCCCATTCACCCCAGCCAGAAGAATATGAAGGCAAGCGGCAAATTTTCGAGACAACGCCAAATTAACATAATCCTGAAATATTTAACGCCTGCCCGCATTTCGTTCAACTATAGATACTCCCCTTGGCTTTCTTTCTTTCCGGCAGGGTGGCAGTTGACCAGACATGGCGAAGATGTGCTTTAATCCACACCGAAAAGTGTCATGATTATCTATTGCCCCGGACCTGGAAAATTTTCTTGGGATTTTTTGCTTCTTACTTCACATTCAACTTCAAATTTCTAAAGATAGTTTTTTTTTCTCATTAAAATATTCAAAATGAGGTACGAGTACATGAAAATGTATATAACGCTCATAAAAGTAAAACATTGTTGTTAATTTCATTCAACTTGGAACAATTAAACTTCTAATTCTCGACATGTCAGGAAGTGATGCTGGGGGAATCATTTATAAAAGTCTTATCCCAAGTGCAGAGAATGAAAGGAGATATGCAAACGAGATCAATAGAAAAAGTTGGGGCAGTTACGAAAAAGGTACCGACTCGGGTGTTTTTTTTATAGCTGTTAGTCTCCCTTTTCCCTCAAAACAAGCGCTCGCAATTGTGCTGCCTTTTTGTGTTTGTTGAAACTCTTTTTCCGGACGGCCTCAACACCTGCAGCAATGACAGCATCAGGCAAGCATCTGTGTGCGGGGTAGCAAAATTGTGCGGCGGTTAACTTTTTTCCTCCCCATTATTTTAGGATTTTTTATATTCTCACTCATTGCTTTGACCATTCTCGGCGAAAAGTGCTGAAGAATAAAATACACAAGAACCGAAAAGGGGAGTTTTTTTAGGTCCGCCAACACCGAAAATCTCTGAACCATATTCCCAATGAATAATACTGGTTATGCAGGGGAGCCCGAGAACACTTTCATTCGTCTGCTTTGGAAATCCGGGTTGAATTATTGCTGTTTAACAATTAGATTCAAATTATAGGACAGATGACCTCTGCGATATTTCACAGTAGGTACGTAATTTATCATTCGACGAGTGTTAAAATCTCGCCCAGCTTAGGATTAAGGATTCTGTACAAAGGTACTTCATCAGGCAACATTTTTCAAGAATGCATAACATTGTTCTGAAACAGTTGAAATCATCTAGCTTCCAGGGCTTGTACTAAGCCGTTGGGACTTATTTCGTAGCTCAGCATATTGCTAATCAACCCAGTTAACCCTCGTTAGAACTTAAGTGTCAATTTAACAATATTGTGGATTTGAAGGCCTGTCCAAGAAAGACAATTTTTCGGTCTGGGTTATCCAGCAGACAAGGAACAGACCTGACTTTACAATACGGTTGCAAAATCGCGCGCTGGATATTTGAACGCAAGTAGTTTTCGCACACCTAACGAAGAGATTGCAAAATTTCAACGCCGATCGGAGCTAACTATGTGTTGAAAATGAGCTGAAATGTGCATTGCGCCAAAGATGATATGATTGTTTCCCCGTCACTAGGATAAAGAAAAACATGTATGAGATTTTCATCCTATTCAGCCCAGAAACAAGAAAAAAATTGCTGTCGATGAAAATCGAACCCACAAAAATTTTCAATCTTCATCTTGTCCATCCGACAGCTTAATCAATGTACCACCTGAGCCAAATGAAGAATGAGAGTTAATTGTCATAGTGTTTCTGCCAAAGATTATCACAAAAAAAAAACGCACAGTGTTTGGCAGGGTTTTGCCAGTTTTGTCTTATGATGGGAAAGGGAATTTTAAACGAAAAGCTGTTTTTTGCTTTTACTGTCTGCTTACATATACACGCTTAGCCAGGCATATTAACCGGAGGTTGTTTGCCGGTGGTTTGAAAAAAGGAAACGTTTTTCTTTGCCTTACATACGCACTAGACTGCCCCAAATGACCCGACTACCCGACTTTTGAAAAAGTTATGCGCTGCAGGCTAAAATTGATCCTAGGCCTAGTACAAGATCTCATGCCAAATTTGGGCCAGATCGGATCACGGGAAGGGGTCGCTCAACGAGCCTAAAGTTTGTATGGGATTTTGAGACATTTTGTTCGGGAGAAACATGAAAAACCAGTTTTTCATCAATAACTTTGATTCCCGTCGTTTCTTTCAAAAACGGGTTTTCTTGAAGCCTAAATTATGAAAAATATTTCATCTGAAGACTGCATTTCGATAAGTTTTAAGATAAAAAAGTTATTAGGTTTCAAAAATAGGCTAACTTTTTTTATGGTGGTATTCATTACTGTTAATGAGGCGTCAATATGTTCGACCGCCTCGACTCATTAACAGTGATGAATACCATCCTTAAAAAAGTTAGCCCATTTTAAAGCCTAATAACTTTTTTATCTTAACTCTTATCGAAATGCAGTCTTCGGATGAAATATTTTTCATAATTTAGGCTTTAAGAAAAACCGTTTTTGAAAGAAATCGGCCGGCGGGAATCAAAGTTATTAGCTTAGCTTAGCTTAGCTTGATTAACTACTCACATCCACTTTAAACCGTTAAACCCGAAATGCATAGTTATAGAAAATGGATTACTTCCTTCAAAATCAAATTATGATTACAATCAGTTCGAGTTCCACGATCGCTGGTGTGGCTCAGTAGAACAAGTTCCACATCGCCAATGGTTGCTACTCCGTGATTGACCGAGGCCATCAATTTTGTTCAGAGGTCAAATGAATGGTGCTTGGGATTAGCAACTCATTCACACTGCACAAAACTAATGCTCTCTCTTTGAACGTCAATAACGGCGCCGGCCACGTCCTAGTAGTCAATGGATAGATTGGAAAAAAAGAAAGGGATGAAAGATTTATTTTGTGCATTAGGACCGAGGTTACCTCTGCATCCTAGCAAATTAATTTTGGTTGGGACTGGGTAAAAGGAATTAATTGGGAGACACTTTTGACAAGTGTTACGGTGAACCATAAAAATTATTTTCCTTACTCCTATTAGCTCCTATTCGACGCTTTCAGTTAATACGGGGGCATGAGGTTGTTTAGTGTAATGCTGACAAAAAATAACTACTATCACTAAAAGCCTATTTTTCATGAACATTCCTACTATCTTTCTCCAACATAAATTTGTAAAAAAATAAGCCTATAGTATAACCGTAATATCCAGTGAAATATCAATTCGAAGATTTACCTTCTTTTTAATTTGTTTATATCTATATGTAAAAAATCTATCCTGAATTGCAACAAGTTTAGCGGTGATGAATGAGTGAATAATAAATTTAAAAAAAACCGTTTAATGCGATTTACTTTAAAAAAATGATATCAACAAAACCATCCCTTAAAAAAAGTTCATCAATTCAAAATGCTCATCGTAAAATTATTGCTCTGAATTTAACTAGATGACACATTTTTAAATCTAATTTTTCTATTCAATTTTTAGTACATCGAATTTTAAATATTTTTAATTTAAACAAAATAGTCCTACATGAAACAGGGTTGTGAAGGTTAGGTGGGAATATCCCTATCAATTTCCTGTTCCCTCCAAAAAGTGACGATCTCGACCTAAGCACACAATTGTAAACATACACAACGAGTTTGGCTCCTTAAAACCTCAAGTACTAGCAGCTTCAATAAAAATTACAATAAAAAACCAAGAGTTCACAATTTTTTTCAGATGTAGTTTAAGTAATTGAGAGGTTTCCCTGGAAAAGCTGCATCATCTACGGTCGAACCGGAAAGGTTCTTTACACTACATGTTATTATATCAAAAGATTCTCAAATATCCCACAGCATATCAACAGCAACTGTTAATGTAGGTAACCGAAATCTACAAACGCAAGAAAATCGTTTTAATTCAAATTAATAATAAAAATATTTACCAAAGGTTTGAATTTTATGTTCACAATAACCGTTATTGAACTATTCTAACGAAAGAAAAAAAAATGTCGATGCTTATCAAAAAGTATATTTGCAACTGTTTATGCATTTTCTGCAAAAGCTCCTGAATAAATGCTATTTTAAAATAAGTTTTGCATAACATTTTAAAGAAACTATTGGTGAATTTAGCTGAGACGGCTTTCAAGTTTGCTGAGAAATTTGCCGTCAAAAATTTCAAAGTAGCAATAATACTTGTTTAATTAACAACTAAGCAACTAAGTCGAAGAAATAAAGAAAAACACTTAGCTTTATATGGATCCGGATCCTTCCCGAAGCCAAAACCTGTCTCGATAATGAATCGCCCAAAACTGGTCCGAGGGTCCAGCCCAGTCCCATCTCTTGAAAAACTTTCTGGATAAAACTTATCCGTTCGTAAATTTTAACTTAACATCACTTCACTTAAGGTTAACACATCAAAAGTCACTGAATTTTAACGAAAAAATTTTTTATTAGAGTTTCACTTGGGAAGAAAATTTTCGACATTTCACTTCTCGGCCGGCGGGAATCAAAGTTATTGATGAAAAACTGGTTTTTCATGTTTCTCCCGAACAAAATGTCTCAAAATCCCATACAAACTTTAGGCTCGTTGAGCGACCCCTTCCCGTGATCCGATCTGGCCCAAATTTGGCATGAGATCTTGTACTAGGCCTAGGATCAATTTTAGCCTGCAGCGCATAACATTTCACAGGTTTTGAATTTCCCATACAAATTTGAGGCAGTCTAATACGCACGCACAACATTGACCAATTCATTCATTAATTGTTCCCATCCTCCTTTATCTTATGATGGGATATGACATTGAAATATTGAGAACTCATGATTGGAGTGAAGGCTGAAATTTGGGTGCAGTAGCTGAAAGGCTGTTACAGATAGATGAGCAGCGGCTAGACCAGCCAAGGCAAGGTACTCTAAGAGTACGGAACCTCAGGGCGTGCTGGCTACTGGGTAACCAAGGACTTTACGGATAAAATACACAAATCTGGAAATTTCATGTTTCTATGGTTTTTTTTAATTTAAAGTTTTCTTGTGGCGTGTTGTCTGTGTGTATAAACAATGTTCTGTGTCTTGTGTGGCGTGTAATTGCTTCACTAACCGTGATGTGCTGCTGCTGTTGCTGTTCTGTCGCGACGTCGCAGTTCCGGAAATCCAGTTCCGGAAGCAGAAGGGCCTTCGATGTAAAGGCGTATCGACGGGGTGCCGAAACCGTCGGCGCCCAGCGGGCATTGCTGGAATCGGTCTTTGCAGGCGTCTTCCTTCTTTGGCTTTTAATCGGCCTGCCCACGAGAGTGCCCCGTATCCGGACAGGCCGAGAAGGGAAGTCCTCCTTTATAATTAGGGATCCGCAGAACCCGAGGACGAAGATGATGATCCTATTACGATTAGGCGCGAGATCACAAGGATATGCGGGCCGAGTCGTGGGGAAGCCAACCGGCGTTTCCAAGCGAATTCCTTGGAACTTCACAACACTAAACGAGAACTAGACCTCACACACGGACGCCTGATATAGAAGAGAGCGATTTTTACGGAAGCAAGCTTCCTTTTCGCCTTCCATTATCTTTTTTTCTTTCCTCCTTTTCCTCCTCTGTGAAATGACAGCAGCCAGCAGTAAAATGTAGAGTACTCTTGTTGTGAGACAGACTGGACAAAGAACTTGAATTTTCTAGAGCTAAATATACAAAACTACAAAATGAAAACAAAAATCAAACGATTTGTAACCAACCCGGTTACAAGGCATCCTAATGAACGAAGAGATTAGTATTGCATTGTCAGAAGTCGCTATCCTGAAAAATATCTCACTGTAAACGATCCCAGGATATTCCAATATAGTATCTTCTAACACGAAATTATTGCGACACAGAAAATGTCATGCAAATTTTCTTATAATGTTTATAATCAATCCAAAATGTTAGGGTAGTTTTATACATATATTGACTTCAAAAATCAAAAGAAATGTAATCGATGGAGGCTTGAGTGTGAAATTGAACGCATTTTCGCTCGATGCCCTCCATCAATGTCTATACAGTGTCATCCGGTACCAGTTTCTAAGTTTTTTTTTCCATTTTCTTAACATGTCCTTCTCGTCTTTGACTGTCTTCTTGCTCTTCCGAAGTTTTTGCTATATTATTGCCCAGTACTGCTCCACTGGGCGCAACTCCGGACAGTTTGGCGGGGTCATGTCCTTTGGAACAAAATGGACAGAATTGGTCTCATACCAATCCAGGACATTTTTAGAATAGAGGCATGATGCCAAATCTGGTCAAAATAGCAGAGCTTCGTCGTGCTGCTGCAAGAACGGCAAAAGGCGCATCTCGAGGCACTCAGAACACGTAAGGCTGAACTACTCAGTCCGCAAGAGCAGATGGCCTGCCAAACGAGATATTTGGAGGTGAACTTCGACATTTTCTTCTTCTTAAATTTGTCGTCCACATCGAACTTGCTCTTGCCGGTGAAAAACTCCAACCCGGAATTTGCTTAAAATCGGCTTTTATATACGTTTCGTCGTCCATCACACAGCAGCCATATTTTGTCAGCATCTTCTCGTAGAGCTTCCGTGCCCAAGTTTTAGCCGTCGATAGTTGCCGCTCATCGCGGTTTA